>NC_134488.1:107390830-107500830 GCF_040206685.1 Ascaphus truei | reverse complement strand
AGAAGGGGTTAATGTGACTTCAGCTGCATGCTGTGGCAATGCCATTGTAGACTATCTATTCTTATATTCATTTGTACAGTACAGAAAATCCAAGTTAACACCTGCTCTGGGTGTTCTCTCCAGCAGGTAATATGCAGCAATATGTTATAGTGCGTTAATAACTGGAGCCCAATGTAACCTCCCCTCTTTTATTTGACAATTCCTCCAAATCTTACAGAAGATGTGACTGCACTGGACAAGGGGCTGCTCCCAATGAAGGTTCCCCCATATAGAAGAGGGGGCAGAGACGTAGACGGGTAGTCTATCAATTAACCCTTGCACTGTCAGAGGGGGCTGCAATGCCAAAATGCATACTCCTTTTTAATAGATATAAATATATTAAAATATATATATATATATATATGTGTATATATATATATATATATATATATATATACATATATATATAATAATAATATACACCGTGTATCCACGGAAGGGATCCAAGATGGTAACGAAGTCCCAACTCCTTTCAATCCTATGGAAAATGAAGAAAAGCCACCACAATAGTGAAGTACTAAAAGACAATTTTATGCGCAAGTAGAAATTGGCTACTTACAACGTAGCAAATAAAAGCAAACAGTGTGGATGTATGCCACCGCACAAGCAATCAAACGGCAGATCGGCGTCTCCCATTCGACTCAGAAGCGTCCATCTGCATCCGTCTGCCATCCGTCTGCGGGGATATATATATATAGACAGGTCTGCAGCTCTGCCTTTCACCATTTTCACCTAGCGTACAGTGCTTTCACTGCAGCAAGGGATTTTGGGAAATGACATGCAAATGAGCACACCGTGTCACCTTTTGCCTGAAATCCATTTTTACATGGAACCCTTATAAGCTAATGCTCACTGTTAACACAGCTTTTTAGCCAGAGAAACCAGTCACAGACATGTATATTCACAGACACTCACATTCATATATATATGAAAACAGGACAGGCACTCCTATATGCAAAAAGGTGAAATTTAGTAACTCAACATTTAAGTCCCCACCTTTCTCATTCAAGTACACAATTCCCATTTGTTCTGTGTGATTCACTTATAGTTGTATCTGATATATATATATATATATATATATATATATATATATATATATATATATATATATATATATATATATATCCTTTTTCATTATTTATTATTGTAATAATGTGGCTGTTTATGTTCACAAAGTGCACCAATAAAATATATATATATTTTCAGATAATTATTATTCAGCAACAAATAAATACATCTTGCTAGTATTGCACCAGGCAGTTGCTTATCCCTCCTTTTAACCATAACTTTATCTTATAAGGTAACCGCCTGCTGTACAGAGGATATGCTGTATACCAAAGATGTTTTATTACATTGTTAACTGTAACAATGTCTGTCTATTGCCAAAGAGTATAGGATGTGCATGCCCTTGGCACTGCACATGCCACGAGGAGGTGGGTACATATCTGGGCACCACAGCCCTTCACAGAGAGATTGATACACCCCCACCCTATTAAATTAAACACCACATACAAGAATAAGATGTCAACATTGGGATGTATATGATTGGTGCCCCTAGTCATGTCCTAGTCTGTTTATGTCTGGCAATCAGTACTTGTCCATGATAGTAGTGCCAGGCGGTCACCCAACTCCTCCCAGGCAGCGGAAAATCAGATTTAAATCTCCCGCCTCGGTGCAGATGTTTGGAGATCTGTGGGGGGCTTCAAATAGTCTTTTATTCCCTTTGTGTCCCTCTCTCTTTGCTTTTATTGCCATTGCTTCCCATTCATCTGCCCTCCCTCCCGCAGCTCTCTGCTGTTTACAGTTTTTCTTGCCTGGGGATTAGAGCCACTGATCCTTTCCCTGGGACATTAGGGGCAGGAGACAACCTAAATATCAGTGGGGAACGGTGCATGGCATTAATTAGGGCTTTGTCCTCGCTTGTTTCGCTGTTAACCCATTCCCTGCCAGAGGGACATCACACGGCATAATCACAGATGGATAGGACATAATGTCCTTCATTAATCCCTTTGTGTCAGAGAGGCTGTACCCAGGCTTTCCTGCCCCCTCATGCTGTGCCAGGCTTTCCTGCCCCCTCATGCTGTGCCATGCTTTCCTTCCCCCTTTCTGTGCCATGCTTTCCTTCCCCCTTGTCTTTACCGGGCTTTCCTTCCCCCTTTCTGTACCTTTCCTTCCCCCCTTTCTGTACCTTTCCTTCCCCTTTCTGTACCAGGCTTTCCTTCCCCCTTGGCTGTGCCATGCTTTCCTTCCCCCTTGGCTGTGCCATGCTTTTCCTTCCCCCTTGGCTGTGCCATGCTTTCCTTCCCCCTTGGCTGTGCCATGCTTTCCTTCCCCCTTGGCTGTGCCATGCTTTTCCTTCCCCCCTGGCTGTGCCATGCTTTCCTTCCCCCTTGGGCTGTGCCATGCTTTTCCTTCCCCCCTTGGCTGTGCCATGCTTTCCTTCCCCCTTGGCTGTGCCATGCTTTTCCTTCCCCCTTGGCTGTGCCATGCTTTTCCTTCCCCCTTGGCTGTGCCATGCTTTTCCTTCCCCCTTGGCTGTGCCAGGCTTTCCTTCCCCCTCTGGCCGTGCCATGGTTTTTCTTCCCTCTGGCTGTGCCAGGCTTTACTGGCCCTTATAATAATAATAGCATGTTCTTGTATAGCGCTGCTAGTTTTTACGCAGCGCTTTACAGAGACATTTTGCAGGCGCAGGTCCCTGCCCCATGGAGCTTACAATCTATGTTTTTGGTGCCTGAGGCACAGGGAGATAAAGTGACTTGCCCAAGGTCACAAGGATCCGACACCGGGAATTGAACCAGTGTCTTTACTCACTGAGCCACTCCCTCTCCCTGTGCTCAGGCTTTCCTGCCCTTGGCTGTGCCAGGCTTTCCTGCCCCCTCGGGCTGTGCCAGGCTTTCCTGCCCCCTTGGCTATGACTTGCTTTCCTGCCCCCTCGGGCTGTGCCATGCTTTCCTGTCCCCACTGGCTGTACTAGGCTTTCCTGGCCCATTGGCTGTGCCAGGCTTTCCTGCCCTCTCTGGCTATGACATGCTTTCTTGTAACCTCTGGCCATGCCAGGCTTTCCTGGTCCTTCTGGCACTAGAGGGGTTAACCCTACTTAATAGCAGATGGACATCAATAACCAACATTTATTCTCCCGAATCCATATGTATCCCTCCACTGACTACAAGGGGGTAATCCTGGCAAAAACAAGCTGCACTTCAGTGCAAAAGGGGTCATGGGGTCTGCCTAGGATCCCACTTTCATCTTTATATACCCCTATGTGCTCCTCATGATACACCCCTATGCGCTCCTCAATATATACCCCTATGTGCTCCTCAATATATACCCCTATGTGAACCTTATTATGCACCCCTATGTCCTCCTCATTATACACCCCTATGTGCTCCGCAATATATACCCCTATGTGCTCCTCATGATACACCCCTATGTGAACCTTATTATACACCCCTATGTGCTCCTCATTATACACCCCTATGTGCTCCTCAATATATACCCCTATGTGCTCCTCATTATACACCCCTATGTGAATCTTATTATACACCCCTATGTGCTCCTCAATATATACCCCTATGTGAACCTTATTATGCACCCCTATGTGCTCCTCAATATATACCCCTATGTGCTCCTCAATATATACCCCTATGTGAACCTTATTATGCACCCCTATGTGCTCCTCATTATACACCCCTATGTGCTCCTCAATATATACCCCTATGTGCTCCTCATGATACACCCCTATGTGCTCCTCAATATATACCCCTATGTGAACCTTATTATGCACCCCTATGTGCTCCTCATTATACACCCCTATGTGCTCCTCAATATATACCCCTATGTGCTCCTCATGATACACCCCTATGTGAACCTTATTATACACCCCTATGTGCTCCTCATTATACACCCCTATGTGCTCCTCAATATATACCCCTATGTGCTCCTCATTATACACCCCTATGTGAATCTTATTATACACCCCTATGTGCTCCTCAATATATACCCCTATGTGAACCTTATTATGCACCCCTATGTGCTCCTCAATATATACCCCTATGTGCTCCTCAATATATACCCCTATGTGCTCCTCAATATATACCCCTATGTGCTCCTCATTATACACCCCTATGTGCTCCTCATTATACACCCCTATGCGCCCCTCATTATATATCCCTTCGCGCTCATTATTATATACATCTATAAACTCATGTCATTATTATACACCCCTATGTGCATTGCAGCCTGGCACCACAGGGGTTACGCCATCCCGGGAGACAGTGTGCGAGGAGAGATATGATCTGGCAGGTTGCAGCGGGGACTTCTCAGGGCGCCAGTGGATCTCTCAGGGCGCCAGTGGATCTCTCAGGGCGGGGATTACTCACATTGTCCCGGGAACAGAGGATCCGACTGCAGCGGGAAAAGCCAGAGCAAGAGAGGGAACCGCACAGATAGTGACAGGGAGGGGGCTGGGTCCACTGGGACATGAATGCAGGTTACATGTTTTAATGGATACACCATTATCAGTGATTTTATTCTATTTAACAGTGCGATCATCAGATTTAACCATGTGCAATTCTGCATGTTTGGTAATATATATATATTTTAAATAGCAATGGGATTGCATAAACCTTCATTCTTCCTGTGAGATATACCTTCTTTCATGCTTTTTAAACACGTTTCGTATTGAAAACAGTCTACACGTGTTATAGAATGATATAGTTACATCTCCAATTCGTTCATAACATGTGAACTGCAAATGCAAGGAAGACAAGCGGCTCTTTTATTTCCAAACAAGAAAACACATGTAATAAATGTAACATTAAACCCATGTTTTAAAAATAAAAGTATAATGTTGTTGTTTACAAATGGATTTATAAATACAATAAGTGTGTAGAAGACACGTTGTTTTGTGGATTTCTGTGGAATAGTCAAATGGTGTGTATATATATAGACAGACAGACATACTGTACAGACAGACAGGCAGACAGACAGACAAATACAGACATACACACACACAAATACAGACATATATACACACACACACACACACACAAATACAGACATACACACACACACAAATACAGACATACATACACACAAATACAGACATACACACAGACACCTTTAGCACGGACTGACAATTTACAGAAAAAGTGTAGAGAAATAGCCATTACCTATAATCATGATCAATGATCAAATATCCCTAATATATCTGACATTATTTGATCTGTTGGTGGATTCTCATTTACTCGCAGAACACACATAGACAAAGGCAGCGTTGAGATCCCCATATAAAGCACTTTTCCCCTTCTGTAACTGAGCCAAGTTCCAAAAAGTTTTTTAGACTTTTTTTTTTACTCTTTTTCTCATGTGTAAAAAAGATAGACCTCCTAAATCCTTAAAAAGAGCTTATAACAAAACAACAGGAAATCAAACCAGTTA
This sequence comes from Ascaphus truei, assembly GCF_040206685.1. Classification (NCBI taxonomy): domain Eukaryota; kingdom Metazoa; phylum Chordata; class Amphibia; order Anura; family Ascaphidae; genus Ascaphus; species Ascaphus truei. The sequence goes on along the minus strand of NC_134488.1, from coordinate 107,495,352 downwards.
CCAGTTAAAAAAATGATCATCTCTTTATTTTCTGCCTTTTGAAAAACTCTCCTTAAATTTTTTTTATTAAAGAGACAACCCCCCCCTTAGTTTAAAGTGAAAAAAAAAATCCACAGACTTTGTTCACAATGCCTTAAAAAATCTGTAATTCCACAACATAGAAATAACATTAATAAATGTCTGCAGGGAGCATAATGAGGTTTGTTAGAAGTTAACAGCAACAATACTGTTTTCATGCAGCTACAGTTTATAGTCTGTATCATCAGTCATCTACATGCAGGGGAACTCTCAACTCCAGTCCTCAAGCCGCCCCTGCCACTAGGTCAGGTTTTCAGGATATCCCAGCTTGCTCAATCAGTCCTAGAAGTTGGGGCTGATTAAGCCACCTGTGCTGAAGCAGGGACTGATTGAGCCACCTGTGCTGAAACTGGGATATCCTGAAAACCTGATATGGTTGGGTTGGTTTTGTCTTGAGGACTGGAGTTGTGCGCTCCTAATCTACAGTGTGTATATAAATGTTCTCCTGTACAGCAATTATTACCCCCCCCCCCTCCCTCCCTCCCTCCCTGGCTGGACGTTTGCTCTGTAAATCCTGTTTTTTTCTGTGCATGTTTTTAAATGGTTTTTTTTTTTTTTTTTTAAACAAAATTAACAGCAAGAGGTTAATCTCTCATTATGTACTAGCACTTTGCGGACATATTATAGCATAAATAACATCCCGAATCCAGAGAACCTCTTGTCTTGGTAAAGACATCTTATGTTTATTTAGTGTTTGACATACGGGTTTGAATTTTTACTGATCAAGTGAAGATTTAGCAATTGTGTCTTGATTATTTGTGACCTTTTTACATTTTTCTCAATATTTTATAGCACTTTCTGTATATTCAACACCCACCAGTAAAAGAAGACTTCAATTGCATAAGTTACATTGATTCAACAAGTACATGTGCCACTAACTTCTTGAAGTCTAAAAACAGTTTTGTCATATCCAATGTGGTTGGTAACTGTTTTGCTACTAAATTCGTTCTGCTTCTAATCAGAATATAACATTTTAGTATATTGTAGAAAAAAAATGAATGTGACGCACAGTTTTCCCTTTGTCAGGGTGATTGTTTGCTGGGCATGGCTGTCACAATTAAACCAACATCTTATCTTATCCTATCCGCTTACACTCCATGATCTCTGACAAATCACTTTATTTACTTAATTTATAGAAAATCTGTGTTGGAAGTGTCATGGTATAAGGCAGGGGTGCGCTAAACTCCAGTCCTCAAACCCCCTGAGCACCCCTGGTTTAAGGGAAATTATATACAACCAATATTGCACTTCTTTTTTTTTTTTTAAGTGTAAATGTTTGTTCTTATATTAAAAAATATCTGAAACATCTAATGTGAGTTTTTTTCCATTTGTTAAAAAACGATTGTGGTATTTTGTGTTCATGAATATCAATTGTATCAGTGAATATAATTTCTTAACTCTTGCAGTGCTGGCTCCTGTTAAGCAAAGGGATCAGAGCACAATGATGTACTTGCTGTACAGAAACCCCCATGACTTTTTGTACCTGAGACATAACTTAACACAGTGACTTGTTGAAGAGATTCAGATGAAACATGGACTGATCTCGTTGTAGGGTCTCCCATTTCAAAAGTTACTAACTAAAAGTGGAACCCCACCAAACATAAATATACATTGAAATAAGCTAGACAATTCATTAGTGCACCACAGCCTACATCCCTTTTAAAAGTCCTTTCATAATCAAATATATGATTATTAACTTTGCAAATTTAGGCCGAAAGCCTGAGTGGGAAAAAAAGCCAAATAACCAATATCACAAATTATTACATGCACACGGCTTTCGTCAGGGGCTTGTAAGGGGCGCCTGTGGAATTGAGAAAAGTAGGTACTGCCAATTCCAGATCTTGCAGAGATCTTACGGAGATCTAAGGCAGTTTATAGAACATCACAAGAGCAGTCATTTTAAGTGTTCCCAGAATAAACGTTTTCTAGTTGTCTAATAAACTAGAAAATAACTGGATGATGTCACACGGGGATATGGGATCAGGATGGAAGAGGGAAAGTAAAAACAAGTACATTGTTTAACCAGCAAGGGGCTACTTCTCCCTTAACCCCTTTAGCTGCCAGAGAGGCATCATTAGAATAATTGGCAATTGGTGTTAGGACCTGTGATATCTGGTCATGCCTTGAAGTGGCTCGCAGGCTTATAATGCTTTGGCCAAAGAGTTAAACTAAATGACCCTTTATTCAAGAGAGAGATATATATATAGGTATTTCAATTCAATGTGTATTTTTGTCATATTGGATGTAGCTCTGGACTCCCCTTGTGTTTTGCTTTTTATAGTATAATACTCACAATTAAATATACTTTGTATCAGTGTAGTACAATATAGTACAAATGGAACTGAAGTTTGACTATTATTACTTTGTATGAGTAGCACTGAATAGGCTAAAATAGCATACGCATATTGGGGCCAATGCAGAAAGCGGCGAGAAGCCCTATCTCGCCAGTTTTTTACCAAATATGCCTACAGCAATTCAGTAAATGGCGAAAAACTGGCGAGATGAGGAGAATCCGGCGGTTTTTTTTGGCGTGAAAAAAATCTCGCCGCGCGGGTGGTGAGATGCAATATCTCGCCAATTTAAAATCCCGCTGTATTCTAGCTGATCGCGGCTATAAAATGGAGAGATTTTCTCAAAATCGCTCCGCCAACAAGAAAGTGGTGCTGAGCGGCGAAAAGGGACAAAAAAAATCTGTCCCTTTTCCTGGCTCAGATTGATGCAGGGGGGCTCTTACACACTGCACCCATCCCTATCCCTGCTAACCACTATATATATATATATATATATATATATATATATATATATATATATATATATATATATATACACACACATATATACACATACACATATATATATATATATAAATAACTAAATAATACACCAGTAACCCCTTCAGTTTCATATATTTATTGGCATGCACAGCAATGACACTATAGGGCTCGCCATCTCTCTGTCGGATTCCTCTCCCAGATATGCGCACTTTCCTGCATACTACGAGGGGAATCCGCCAAAAAACATCGAGAGTTTAAAGTATGGAGAATGGCCATTCTCGCAGTTCTCTGCATTGGCCCCATTATATGCGTTCTATTGGCCCTATCAGACTGCAAAGGTTGGCTGACCCCCAGATACACTTTACCCCTCACCCATCCAAACCCTGTCGAGGTTTATTCTGCAGGGAGGGGGTAGGATGTCAGAGGGTCACCCCACTCCTGCATTGTCTTCTTCCCATCTGCCACATGAACATCCCAAAAACTCAGGGTTAGGATAATCACCCTAGGTCACATGCGCACCATGTCACAAAGTATTTCTTAAAGGTGAAAGGGTGAAAACTGACCTCTAAATAAGGGACTATTGTGGCCTGGTACCCTCATGTACACCAACATGATAAAGAGCCCTCATGCTGGTTCAACAAAATGTGCAGAAAAGTATAGGGTAAAGGGGTTATTGCCATTTCCCCTGTTCCTTTTTACATGTATGCTCTGCAGTGTTTTCATTTCTCTGTGAGCCAGAGGGAGAACTATGTTTTTTTGTTGAAGAAACATTGCCAAATGTGCCTTTTCAGCCCTTTATATTGCTCTGCTTAGCGAGATATCCTCTTTCCAGCTCATTAAGCCTCCTCATTGTGAGCTCTCCGCCCCATGCACACGCACTGTGCTACAGGAACGTGCTGCCTGCTGCAGGCTTCCAATTACACCCCAGCCTCTACTCCTCCACCCAGAGAGGGGGAGCATGGAGAACACGCATACACAACACACAACACGCATACACAACTCTCATCCACCGATTAGACCTGGCTCCATCCTGCACTGTTAGCTTGGATAGATAGATAGATAGATAGATAGATAGATAGATAGATAGATAGATAGATAGATAGATAGATAGATAGATAGATAGATAGATAGACACATACACAAATAGAAGCAAAGTATCCCACGTAAAGCACTCTGGTGTAAACAAGTATTTTTATACTTGTTTACACCAGAGTGCTTTACATGGGATTCTTTGTTTCTATTTTTGGTCAGTATCCTATTGTTATTATTTTTTTTATAGGCGATTCTACTGATTTTGGTTTCTTTATATTTAGTCTGATGCAGGCTTGTTTTTGTGATATATATATATCACAATATATTTATTGTTTAGCATATATTATATAATGTTTAATTACTGCAGTAAACCTCGGTACCGGTCGTGTGCCAAACAACTGACTAAATTAGCACTTTGTTTTGTGTGTGTGTGTGTGTGTGTGTGTGTGTGTGTATATATATATATATATACACACACAAAACAAAGTGCTAATTTAGTCAGTTGTTTGGCACACGACCGGTACCGAGGTTTACTGCAGTAATTAAACATTACTAGAGCCATAAATTCTCTTGTGGAGCTGCAGCTTTCACACTGAAGTCCAAGTCCTATAATACCATGTGCCTATAAAAAGTGATGACAGGCCCAGTAACTGGGACATTTGGTTGTTAAATAGATCACAGGTGTATTACACAAATATATATTTATTTATTTCAGCTGTGTGTGCGAAATATGATTCAGTAAAATAGTACAGCACGCAAAATCACTTGCTTACACTAACACGAAATAACGTTTGAGGCATGCATTTAAAAAGGGGAAGAAATTAAGTATATCAAATGACTAGTATGTGTCACAAGTCTGGTTTGAATATGATTGAACTCTTTCAGTGCTACATGTAGCACTAAATCAATACAAGCAGCCATCTATAAAATATTGTTGGGAGGGTCTCATTTATCAAAGGCCACCAATTGCAAAATTGGACCAAAACAGCACCAGATGTGTTACAGATAATCTGGTGCTGTTTCCCCTCCTGCACTGGTTTTGTCCCAGTTCCAATAAACAGAGCCCTATGTCTGTAGCTGTAACGCTGATGACTGGTGCAGGCAGCATTACGTGGAGATGAGAACTTGCCCAGACATCTCCCAGAATAAATGACTCGCATATTGGTCCAGGCACTTTGCTTTACAGCATTACGGGGACAAGCAAGGATCTGAACAGCTATACAATCATAAACTGATCACAGCAGCTACACATTCACACATTGGTTTGAACATCTACACAATTAGCTATTGATTTGGGTTAATGCAAATTGTGTATGCCCTGTACAGAGGCATTGTTATTTTCAAGGACATTTCCGATTGTATATTTAATGCCAGCATAGTTTAGATCAGGGATGCTAAACTCCAATCCTCAAGCCCACCCCGCCACCCTAAAAAAAAAAAAAAACAGGTCAGGTTTTTAAGACATCCCAGCTTCAGCACGGGTGGCTCAATCAGAAGCTCAAGTCGAAGACTGAGCCTCTAATTGAGTCAACTGTGCTGAAGCAGGGACTACTTGAGTCGCCTGTGCTGAAGCAGGGACTGATTGAGGCACCTGTGCTGCAGCAGGGATATCCTGAAACCCTGACCTGTTCGGCGCTTGGGGACTGGAGTTGAGCCCCCCTGATTTAGATGACTTGAACAAAAAGGGGGGCGGGGGAGGAATCCAGCAGCAGTTTGGGGGAGATCGTGGGATCGGATCTTTAGTGACATGTGGGATAATTCTCCTTCAGTGACATGTTGTTGCAGTTACCAGGGTGTTAGATCTGGGTGCAACGGTCGGCGGCAAGAAGCTGAATATGAACCATATTAATGCACAGTGTACCTCCTATACAGAGAAGGATACGCCGCTCAGGGGTCTCATAAGTGAGTGTTCACAAGACAGCTGGCAACCCGAGATATTTAGCTTTAAAAAGCCACTGTATCATGTGTCTTCAATTGCCAGGACTGGTGCTGTGTTACGTTTACACTAGCACACCATACAAAACTGGCGTCCCAGAGAGCGCTCTGGAGGTGAATGCCTTCTTGCAGCGATGTATGATTACAGTTGGCATTAAGCTCCGAATTTTGTGTGCACTCACCATCCCACCGCACAGGGACTTACATTGGGATATGTACACACACACACAAGCACGGCACAATATCTGCTAGGACATCACTGTGTGCATCACCACTACCATTTCCTGACAGAAAGAATACAGTTGGGTTTATTTACCCCAAAGGCTCCTCCATATTGTGTTAAAAGAGACTAAACTCCAAGGGGATATAATGTGAAACCCCTCTGGGACCATAAGCAGGAAGGTGGGAAGCAGGAGGCAACACAAAGGCAAACCCCAGACACTGAAAAGAAACAAAATATCAGTTACAGTTTATAAGTCAAGTCAATGTTAATAACCCTCCCCTTCCACGGCACAAACACACACACTTTTTTTTCTCTCTCTCTCTCTCTCTCTCTCCACCTCTTTTCTCAGCTGAATGGAGAGTGGAGGAGTGGAAAGAGGAGAGGGAATGTGGGAGGGGGCTCTGCGTTTTTTTCTAACCTGATCTGAATCTCCACCCCTAGGTTGGGAAACTCAAGGCAAAGAAAGGAGCTTTTGCCAGAAAGACCACCCCTCCCTGTGGGACGTCATACTGTTTTTCTGTAGTTGCAGGGAGACCCCTCCCCTTCTCTGTCTCCTCCTATGTAGCTGGTTTTTTTCCTCCTTCCACTCCTGCTCCCTGTCTATATAAGCTTCCCAAACCCTGCCCAGACATATCCAGAGCTAACCCAGCCTCAAGTCTTTCCTGCTGCCCTGGTAAAGAATCACGGCCATGGCTGCTTTTAACATTGCGTTGCAAGAGGAGGCGATGACAACGCTGCCCAGGGGACCCGTGGCTGGCATTGGGCATGGAAGGGGCGCATGCAGAAGTCTATTTGGACCCATTGACCACGATGAATTGCGGTCTGAGCTGAAGAGGCAGCTGAAGGAGATCCAGGCATCCGACTGTGAGAGGTGGAACTTTGATTTCGAAGCTGGTAACCCTCTGAAAGGCACCTTCTGCTGGGAGCCCCTGGAGAGCAAGGAGATACCCAGCTTCTACAGGGAGAGCAGGCTGTGCCCTGCCACCCCACCGCAAGTGCCCAAGCAGCCGCTGTTTAGCACCAGGCACCCAATGCCAGCAGAGACCAAGGAGGAGGCACCAGCAGAAGCGGTGGGCAGCCACGGGACCCCAGAGAGCTTAAAGGAAAACGCAGATAAAGCCATCAGGAGGTGCCAGGGCGTTAAAGCCCCATCCAAGGCGTCAACAAACACCGCTTCCCTGCTCAGGAAGAGGGAGACGTCCGCTGCCATCACCGGTAAGATCGCTATTCTAATCGCAACATAACGGAGTGAAGACAAGCTGGGTGTAGTTACATTGTATACAGCGGATTCACTGCCGCAGACACCTGTAATATCACAGTGGCTAGGTTGTGCATTGGGTACTGTGGGTAGTGGGGTACTGGGGGCAGGTTGTTTAGTGGGGTACTGGGGGCAGGTTGTTTAGTGGGGTACTGGGGGCAGGTTGTTTAGTGGGGTACTGGGGGCAGGTTGTGTAGTGGAGTACTGTGGGTAAGGGTCTTGTCATGGGCGAGGTGTGGGGTGGCACTGTGTTTCTTGACCTAACCACATCTATGTATTTTTCTCTTGGCAGATTATTTTCCCAAAAGGAAGAGGATACTGCCAGGGAAGGCTGACAGTGGGAAGGGGGCTCACCCCCTGCTGACTTTGGAACAGACCCCCCGAAAAAAAATCCGATGACTTTCTGGTGAGTGCAAAGTACAGCTCCTGTATTATTATATGACGGGTACATGTATTATTATTATTATTATTATTATTATATATGGGGTACATGTATTACATGAGGGGGTACATGTAGTAAGCCGGCGGTGGGACCTGGGCCCGGGTTATTTCCTGAGCTGGGGAAGGGGATAAAAGTGTAAAATCCAGAAGTGCAGCGTTGCGTTTCCGAGATGTTGTTTTGGTTGTAGAAAGTGGGAGTTGGTGACTGCACACATGATAGTTTTTTTTTCACGGAGTGTTACTCAATCTCTCTGGCTCCTCCTTGGAAAGTTCTTTTACAAAAAAAAAAACACAAAGTTGCAAAACAAGATGTACTGGCGGGAAAGAGGTGGGGGGAGGGGTGAGGCTGCCTGCAACATCAACAAGGGCGGGGTGTTCTGCGGAGAGCTGGGGAGCAACGAGAGAGGATTCTTTTATTAACATTTCTCTGTTGGCTGCATTATCCTCCCTACATATATAATATTAACGTTGTATTTTTTTTATTAGGTCTTTACTTGTCGAAAGAGCAGAGATAAGAGGAAACGGCAAAAAAAAACCGCCCCCGTCTCCATACCCCCCCCCCTCCAGAGCAAAGGAGTGCAGGAGAGGCGCTGGGGCTGCTGTGCTTGTGAAGGAGGAGAACGAGCAGAGATCTCAGGGCTCCGGGTGGGTGGGGGAGGTGGCTGCACTGGCCGTGGGATTGAGGACTTGTCACCCACGGGTTGTAACCACCGGGCACCGCCTGATGTGATAGTGATATTTTGAATGTCTTTTCCCCCAGCAGTATCCTCTGAAAAGCCTTCAGTGGGGAGAGCTGGGCAGGCAGGGTGGGGGGCACCCTTATATATTAGTGCTGTGAATGTTAGCCGAGACATCTTGAATCTGTAGCTTCTGCATTACCCATACGACGTGCAAATGATGGATGTATGTAGCATTTCAGTTTGTGTAATCCTTGTTTTTGCACTGTTTTCTATTTTTGTTTATCATGCGATTGTGTGAATATACCACCCTTGTGTACAGCAGCAATGTAACATAAGAAAACTAAACTAAAAAAAAAAAAAACAAACAAAAAAAAAAGTTATAAGTTATATAATTTATATAACGTGTGTTGGAGTTATCCAATGTTAAGCCATAATACTGGCTATGAAAACGTTTATAGATGTTTTATGTATGTCTCTTTTTGGAGAGCGAAAAGTATATGTTCAAGAACTATGCATGTACAGTGTTATATATCTTATTTTTTTTACTTTTTAAAAAAATGTACAGATTATTGGTATAACAGCAAGATAAAGTTAAATATATGAGTTTTATACCTTAACACACTTGTTCTATCTTTATTGACCATGATTTTTTTTTTTTTTTTGGGTGAGGGGGTGGGGGGGTGTGAGAGAAGAGTTGGGGACCGGCTTGGATGCAGTTATGCTTAGACATACATGAGTACAATCTTCATTATAGTGCAGGTGACCACCAGAAAGGGGACCTCTACACTTGGAAGCCAGCAGTTTGCTTTGTTCAGAGCAATGACCATATTGGAAACATTTTAAGCTTTAGAAATAAGTGTCATTTCCTTTAGCTGTACGTTTGCACACAATGCACAGCAATACAAATGTCACCTGTGAGCACATTTCCATGCCTCTGACAGGCGTGCTGCATGCAATGCAGCAACATATCCACGTAGTGTCCTAAGCAAGTCTACAATAGCCGTGCAATGACTAATAACATTGACGCATACAGATTAGTTGCTTATCTTATCCAAACGTGGTGGCATGTTACAGCTGTATACGTGTAAATCCTTTACCACATAGTTTGTATAAAAACAGGTGTTCAAGACCTACCTAAGATAAGCACAATGTTTAGCTGTTTGAGGGATGTATTGTTAACTAACATACCTCTCTGCAATATATACATCCAATGTTCAGTACTTTGCAGTTTGGGTAAAATCTAGGCTTTTGTTAAATGTTATGGTAAGTGTTTTAAACACCCTATTTTTTGTAGCAGTCTTTTTCTTTTAACCCATCAAATTGAAATGTAACGGCGAGACACGACTGCATATGTGGCATCTAGTCCCATTGTCTAGGAACATTTATAGCAAATTAATTCTATAGGCTGCGTCATGATTCTTTTTTAAAGGGCTTTGTCTTTTTGTTAACCCTTTCAGTAAAACCACATATGTGCTTTGCGCTTCTCTTTGACTCCACGCTGCCAGTATTTCAATGGAGGAGGAGGAGGGGGGGATACATTTGTAGCATTTGTGAAAGACCAAATCAATCAGAGACAGCTGGCTGCCTGTGGCAGCTATTGTATGTCCTCTTTGGAACCTGCCTCTCATCCCCCCACCAATCACCCCTATCGCTTTCCCCTGCCCCCCTTTATCATACCATTTACTATTCAATTTTACTGCTCCATGCAAAGGGATGGTATGGAGCGGAGATGTCTTCAGGCCAGCTGTCCATACAGCCAGATCGGGAAGCTAATAAATTGGGAGGTGGGAGTGATAACAAAGGGGGATAGGAGAGATGATTGGGACACCAGTGACATTTACTAATAATTGGGTTCTGTCCCATTTGATGACAGGAGGTGTTGATAAATCAAATATGGTATGCTCCTGAACCAATAGCCCCTTCATGGTCTTAGGGGATTGCTAAGCAATGCTTTGCAAAATCCTCTCTTGGGGAAGGAGACTCGTAAAACGTTATACAATGGGCCATTTTTACTTGCATATTTACTAAGCAGTGCTAAGCCATAAGACAACTCTACAGGCCATTCACTAGAATATGCCGTACATTGGCTTAGTACCTTAAAGTACATGGCCTTTATACCTTATTGAATGTAAAAATACAATACTATTGATAATATATGTATATTTATACATACATACATCCCTCAATATATGGAACAGATATGTTCCTGAAAAGATGTCGGTAAAGGGAAAATTCCGTCTAGCGAGCCCTATTTTCCCATTGACTTCCATTATATAAGTGGAGGTGTGTTCCTACTGAAAAAAATTCAGCCCCAAGATATAATAAAATCACACTTAAGAATGCAGCGAACCTTTTTAAAGCACATTTATGTAGGGAAGCAGATAATTGTATGCTAAAATATTAATAATAATTATGAAGAGTATGAGGGGAAAAAAGCTCAGTATGAAAAGCGTGCACAAATGACAGTAGTATGAACATGCTGGGACAAATGACAGTGCGTGTTGTGTACAATTTCAACCCAACCCCCCCCCCCAATTTCAAAATTCTGTAAATGTGAATTTAACATTCCGTATATCAAGATTTTTCCCAAATTTATACATTTTGTTATAGTTAAATTCCTTAATTGGAGGGATGCCTGTATACACACACACACACACACACACACACACACACACACACACACACACACACACACACACACACACACACACACACACACACACACACACACACACACACACACACCTTAGATTAGATTATTAAAGTGTGCTCGGATTTGTTCTCATATGATAACAGCTTATCACTATAAAAAAAAACAGAACAAATTGTTCTCTAATTAATTACTACTCGAGGGCTACTTTTGTAATAAGATGCTATAAAGCTCTCAAACCCCATGGCAATACATGAAAAACTGAATCACAGCCAGACACCTGCAACAAACTTCAAACAATTAGGACCACCGCTACGTGTGTATGTATATATCCCAGCCTTAGCCCGTCAGTGTATGTGCTCAGTGCACCTCTTGCTTTATATATATATATATATATATATATATATATATATATATAAATAAAAGCATTTCTGGCAACAAACCAAAGAAATGTTCTGTGATTGCTTGTTGAAGCGTATATTACTTAGAATGTACATACAGCCACCTAATTACTCAATGTTACAATCATTTAGAATACGTATATCCACAGCCAGTTACTGTGCGTGTGTGCGTGTGTGCCAACAGAATAAGAAGCACGGGCACTTAATAGGTCTTGTGAGAAAGATTAAGGAGTATTTTTGTTTTTTGTAAATTCTTTTTATTAGTGATATGTACAATTTTTATTGCAATCTTGAATTTAGTAAATGTCTGACATGCAATGTTTAGTATAGAACTTTAACTCTATATATACATACACCTTTTAGGCTGAGTTCAGACAGGCTACTGCACATTCGCGCGTCTGCGCGCCCCCGACTGTCTGCAGGGCGATGTGTGCTCATGCCCAGCAGACAGAATGAACCGACTTGGAGGCGGGACTACTCAGCCATTGAATAAAAAAAAAAGAAAAACAAACAAAGTGCGTGTTTGTGATTGGCTGGCGAAGTACACGTGACGCGGCTGCCGCTTGAAATCATAACTTAATTTGTCTCCTTAAAGTGCAGCGGCGTCAACGCGTCAATAGTTACTATTGTTCCTGCCCAGCCCAGAGCACCCAGGCTAACCTTCTTGTGATGTCCGTGAGTGCCCTCACTCCTTGCTGTGTACTATATGTGTGTATATATACTGTATATACGGGCTGTGCTGAAAAGCTGTGTAATGCAGCAGGTATAAGCTCCTAGGGCTTCATGTTAAAAGGGATAATAACTAAAGAGTGCCGTTATTTCCCAGAATCCCTTGCTGCAGTGGGAGCACTGTTCATTAAGCAATCATAGTAAAAGACAGGGTTGCAGACCTGTCTGAGACATGCAAATGCACCACAAGTGGTATTTTTAATTAGTATATAGATATATCTCTTATATATACACACCTCAAAGAGCTCACAATCGTATTTTTGCTACATAGGCTGAGTAAGGCTGTGTCCATGGTGTGAGCATGCGCTATCGTGCGTGATGTAACGCGCGACTTGACTTGCAGCGATCTGTGGCCTGGGTAGATGCGACGGGGACGTATGTCGGGGGTCGTCGCCGTGACGTCACGGAGCTAGGGGGCGAACCGCTTGCGGGACCCAGCCGTCGCGAGAAAACAAATGTATTAGTTTCCTCGCGCATTGCGAGCGCCTGTGCTTCTGGTAGCGCGCGACCTAGACAGCCTCATAGAGGAACATCATTTTGGTCGTGATAACCATGGATGCGGCCTAAGGCCCGGGCCATTTTGCCTTCGCCTGCACGAAGGCGTGCGGAGGCTGTGAAGACACCCGCGTGAAGTGGGTGCTTTCCCTGTCCATGGTGGACATGCCGCGGGGGGCGTTCCTAGGGGCGTCACGGAGCTGGTTCGCCCTCATTGGGCGAACCGCTCACGTGACCTGCGTGTCACGCCAAGAAATCAGTTTCAACTGATTTCTTGCGCCACACGCGCCCCCTCATGCCTCCGCCCACGTGCGCCCGCTCGGTCTATGGGAGCGGTCTCCCACACCATGGACATCGCCTAAGGTTCACAGAGCGGGAGGCATACAAAGAACATGGTGAATTTTCAGATATCACTGACTTGCCAGGCTTGTGAATTGAATCCACTTTTTGGACAACCCCCCTTTCACTTGAAACCCCGATCCAATCCGCAAGCTATGCCAGTAATACAGTACTTGTATTTCAGTATTAAACACGCACATTTCTTTCAGCTTTGCATGACCCCGGAAGTCTGCATTACTGCCATCTCTCTCTTATGAGTGGATGTATATTTTCTTTTCTATGTTTACGTAACGACACCCATGAAAAAAGTAAAAAAACACCTCCCAGTCACCAGCAGTAATATGAACGCGCTTATCAGGCTAGCCACTAGGACGTTGCTGCTGCTAGAGAATGCAGTGCAGGCTGCAGAGCCAGGAAAGTGGTTCATATAACTGTGAGGTGTGGCCACGAGAATGTTACACCGCAAGCTTTTAGATCCCTTGTTTTTTGAGCATTGATTTTTCTGGTCGTTTGAGGTGACAGAGCTTGGCAGGGTTTTTAAAACACCAGAGCAGGGTATGTTAGGAACATGTCGAAATAATTACCGTGCCTCAAATGTGTGCATATTGTACAGATAAACCAAAGATTAGGCTAAACCCTATACTGGCAGAAGAGCCAAGCACTTAAACTGCTCTTCAGTCCTATGCTGAAGAGTAAGGAGCTAAATCCTTTCACTTTAGTAATCATTAAAAAAACAAAAACAAAATCAATTATTCTCCAACAGGTAACTAATAATACACTTCGTGTGTTTAAAGAAGCAATCCAAGCCAGTGTATTATTATTATTATTATTTTACAGAGGATTGAAGCAGGGGATCTCTAGAGCTGAACTCTGTACATTTCAGCTCCGTGGACCCCCTACTTCCAGAGATACTTACCTCTGGGCTTTTTAACGCTCCCGCGTCACGCAGGCCAATAGGAAGCTGCACCGGATGATGTCACAGCTTCCTATTGGCCCACAGGATGCGGGAGCTTTGAAATGCAGCCGTTACGTGATCCCTGCCAGCCGAATGGAGCAGCTACCGGCAACTAATACGGAGGTAAGTATCTCCAAAAGCAGGAGCTCCCCAGGAGCTGAAATTAACGGGATTCACCTCCGGAAACCCCCTGCTTCAATATTCTGAAGCGGTGATATGATTGCCGGAAAGCATAATCCTTTTAAATTATTGAGCACCGATGCATGCAATAAACACATACATATGTATTTTTAATCGTGTGGAAGTTGATGTTTCTAAATAAACAATAAAGGAGTCTGATGGTAACCCCAAGTGCTGCGTAGAATTGATTGTTCACAAGATATCACCACTGGAAAGGGGAGTGCTGGGGAATGAGGACGGGGGACAGAACAGCCTACGATGCTCAGAAAGAACGGATCGTGCTGATTTGCAGAAATTCTTCCCTGTGACACTAAATCACTGAAGCGGCTAACAACAAGAAAAGGTGCAGAATTTAAAATAAAGGCAGTGTGTCAAATTAAAATATGGTTGGGTTTTTTTTAGACCAAGAGTAGTAAGACAAACTTAAGCATTCATTTAAGACAGGGGTGGCCAACTCCAGTCCTCAAGGGCCACCAACAGGTCACATTTTAAGGACATCCCTGCTTCAGCACAGGAGCAGGGATGTCCTTAAAATCTGACCTGTTGGTGGCCCTTGAGGACTGGAGTTGCCCACCCTGATTTAAGACGTCTTTCATGCCTTAGGCTGAGTTCAGGGTGGATGCTACGGCCGCGAGCTTCCGTGCGCGCCTCCCCCGCGTGCTCCTGCAGCTCATCGATCTCTGACTTAGCTGCAGAAGTTGGGTCGCGGCGTTTGGGGGCGTGGCGAACATGTCACGGAGCTGGTTCGAACCAGCTCATGTGACGCGACTGCAGCCCCAAAAATCATTTTGGGTTGTAGCGGCAAAAAGTAGCAGCGTCAACGCTGTACTTTGCCGCCGGTGGAGTTTTCAGTTTGAAAACTCCCACTGAACAACCCGAAATTGCACACGTCATGTAGCATCCACCCTGAACTCGGCCTTATGCAGTGATTCTTCTCTTTTATGTCACATTTGAAGCTTCTTAGGCCGCGCGTATATACGATGGGATGGGTGATGTCACCCGTTGCCGCTAGCGAAAGCTATATTTTGCTTTGCGGTGGCGTTGCGGGCGTATTGGCATTTGATTGGTTCAGGGGCTGTCACATGAGGCGACAGCCATTGAAAAATCAAATATTGCCAGCTACCAAAATTCGCACCGCGCCGTCGCGCTTACTATAAGCGCATGCGGCGGCGGCGGCAATGCATTTGTTTTTGGGTGACGTCGCATCGCCTTCGCCCGTCGCGGGCACTATACGCACGGCCTTATATTCCCTAATTAAAGAAAAGTATACTGCACGTGGATGTATTCGTACCTTGTTTTGCGTCTTATTTTGACTTACTCCATTTTTAAAAGGGTGTTTTGGTTCTTATTTACTACACATCACAATTCATTTTGACCTTGACTACAGGTCTCTTTAACATATCTCCCGGGAAAACAATCACCGTTTTCTCTTTTTTATTATTATTATTATTATTATTATTATTATTATATTGTTTCTCAATTATTTCTTCTACATTCCATCAAAGCTGTCATAAACGGAACCTGTGTCTCAAGATTCAAGAATGCAGTATGCATTTGTTAAAGCTTCTGAGTGTTTATCAAAGGCTGGTGGTGTGTGTGTGTAAATCTATCTATCTATCTGTAAGGATGTGGTAGGAACCTCATATGTGTATTCAGTGTGTGTTCAGTTGGTGTTTGATTCTGTTCAGTGAGAGGCTTGTGGAGTATCTGCAACAGTGTTGCAGTGTGTTAGAGCAGAGTCAGGCAGGCAGTGGCTGATGTAATAGCTGAGCTGTGTGTCTGTGCAGATTAGGCAGAGAGGCTCCGTGGATAAACTACAATTCCCATGAGCTCCTGGGCAGTCACCTGATGTGAAGAACCAATCAGAAGGCTAGGATGACAGGGGCAGGAAAGGGAAGCGTGGGGGAGAGACCACGCTAGTCAGAGGGGTTCTGGAAAGTAAAGGAGGAGGGTGTATGCGTGCAGGGGGTTCGTGACCCGCCTGCATAGGCTAGCTTTACCCCGCAGGCCCTTAGGAGAAACCCCTGAGCCACAGTAGGTTGCTGTGCTGCAGGGACGCCCATAGTGGTAGCGATCAGTCACCTTACTGTGTAGACAGTTAGGGACAAGCGTGCGGAGCAGGTTTGCTGGTGAGCTGCTTGGGACCAGACAGCTGCACCGCAGACATCAAAGACAAGCAAGGATTCGGCTGATCCTTTTCGAAGCATTACCGGTCACCACCGGCCCGGAAGGTATTTACATTAAGTGCACCAACACCGGTCAACAGGCACTGATCCCGCCTTAGGCGTAACTCTTTGAGGACACTAGTGAGTGACCAAAGGCCTAATACACTGAGTTATTGTAGCTACTAGCGCAAGGACACGGTGTGTGGGGCACGCGGTGGCGGGACCCGGACATACTCATTAAGAGCGTGGCTGAGCCACTACTGTACAGGACAATACTCATTAAGAGCGTGGCCGAGCCACTCACGTTATAAGGACATTATCATTTAGCTGCGTTAAGGTTATATTGCATTATAGTTATGTGTTCGGTTATATGCTACGTGTGTATTAATATGATAGAGTGCTAAGGTTATTGTGCATATAGTAAAGTTGGTTGCATCATACATGTGTGTGTATATGTTTCTTGCCCAGGGGAATCTCACATCACGGGGATCTTGGGTAAGTGGAGGCGCTGCGCTATAAGTGTTACCCCAGGCTCCCAGCTAGCGGAGGCTCAGATCTCCTGGAGCCGCAGGTGCTTGCAGTTACCCGTAGTCGCTTTAGCGTGTCAGAAAAAGGGCTACATTTGGAGGCGCTGCTGAGATCTCAGACCTGGGGTGCCCTATATTTTTTTATTACTGTGCAACCATTTTTTTCTCCCGCCATGTTTGTGCCCTCGCAGCCTGAGGTGCGCAAGTGGGCCCAACGGCATGAAATTCCCCTGACACGACCTGTGGACCCTGGTGAAGAAGGGGGTGGTGCAGAAGATGGATGCCGACGGACTACGCACCACCCAGCTACTGAGGGGACTCCTCCCCTTTCACCCGGTGTCTGTACGCGTCAGCGGCTGTCTCACGCCGGGGCAAGCACTGGCGTTCGACGACTTGATGGATCGGGTTCAGGCCCATGAGACTGTGCTACTGGGACGTGAGCTGACCCCAGGAAAGAAGGCGGTGGTAGCGGCTAAAGACACCAGGAAGTCGGATGCTAATACTGAGGCGCTAGGGGATGCGAACCCGAAGAAGGAGGACCTGGAAGCGCCTGCAGCCGCCAGGGAGCGCCCCGCGTTGGGGCGAGCATCGCCGACCTTCCGAGACAACTCCTACCGCAGTCATCTCCAGTGCTATGCTTGCAGAAAAATGGGGCACATTCGAGCGCACTGCCCCTCCTTACGGAAAACGGGGTCCCGACCGGCCAAGTCTATGCTGTGTACTCCGCAGACCGACGAAGCAGTGGCCCCGTCCTCGACGAGTAGTCGAATAGGGCCAGCGGCCATTGTCAAGGTGGTGATTGAAGGCATCTACGCCTCGGCGCTGATGGATACTGGGTCTCAGGTGACCATCGTGTATCGGCCCTTCTACGATCAACACTTGCACCGGCTGCCGCTGCTATCTGCTGACTCCTTGCGGTTGAGAGAGTTGAGCCATGAAGACTACCCTATTGACGGTGTGGTGAAGGTACATCTGGACATTCCCCAGTTGAACACAGGCAAGCATCACCCCATGGAGGTGGAGGCCTTAGTATGTCCAGAACCCCAGGATCATCCCAGCGCCCCGATAATCATGGGGACCAACACAGACATCGTACAGGATGTGCTCCGCAAGTATCTACAGGAAACGGGTGAATCACCGTTGCTGGCTGTAGCTGCTTGCCCTGTGTTGCAAGAGGTTTGCGGTAAGATTGCGACTGAAGAGGAACATGGGATGCTGTATAGTCAAGAGCGGGGGCTAACCGAGATCCTGCCCGGGGAAGGAAGAATGATGATCGCCGCCTGTCGTTATCCGTCCAGACGTCCGGAGGATCAACTGTTCTCCCTGGAAAGCTCGATCCGCGATGACCAGCGACTCGGCTACGAAGTATTGTCCTCGATAAAGAAGTGGTTGGGAAAAATTCCAGCTCGAACCCAGGTGTACGTACGGAACCTTTCTCCCTACACCATGTGCATTGATCGCCGGCAACCTTTGGGTCGAATCTATCCAGTAACCCCGGTGGAGAATAGTGTAGGTGAGCGCCCGGTGGTCACCACTCATGCCGTGACCCCAAGATTGGCATTCGACTTCGGAGATTCACCCTTGACGGAGGGCTGGAAAGGAAGACTGCAGAGCAAACTGGAAGAACGACGGGGGGTATTCTCCATAAGTAATATGGATGTAGGGTGCAGTCGCAGCGCCCGCCATACCATTCGACTGAGCGACCATGCCCCGTTCCGGGAACTTTCTCGCCGCATAGCACCCCGAGATGTGGAAGAGGTGAGGAGATTACTAGCTGAAATGGAGGAAGCTGGTATCGTTCAAGGATCACGCAGTTCCTATGCCTCACCCATCGTAGTGGTTTGCAAAAAGAATGGGACCGTACGCCTCTGCGTGGACTATAGGACCTTGAACAGCCGTACTGTGCCTGATCAGTATACCCTCCCACGCATCGAGGACCTCTTGAACGCCCTGACGGGAAGTAAATGGTTCAGTGTACTAGATTTGAGGTCGGGGTATTATCAAGTACTCATGGATCTGGAAGATCAGGAGAGAACGGCCTTCATCTGCCCGCTAGGGTTCTACCAGTTCACCCGCATGCCGCAAGGGATATGCGGGGCTCCTGCCACCTTTCAGAGGCTAATGGAAAAGACCCTGGGGGACCTGAACCCGCAAGAATGCTTGGTGTACCTGGACGACATTATAGTGTTCGGAAAGACGCTAGAGGAGCATGAGGAGCGGCTGATGAAGGTGTTGGATCGACTTCAAAAGGAGGGGTTGAAACTGTCCCTTGATAAGTGCAAATTCTGCCGCACGTCCGTGACATACGTGGGTCACATTGTATCAGCTGAAGGGATATCCACCGACCCAGGGAAGATAGAGGCAGTGGTGAATTGGCCCCGGCCTAACAACGTTCAAGAACTTCGATCCTTCCTGGGGTTCTGCGGCTACTACTGGCGATTCGTGGAGGGCTACTCCAGCAAAGCTAAACTCCTGAATAATCTCTTAAAAATCTGTCCTGAGGACACCGGCAGGAAAACCACCACAGCACAAACGCCATTTGGAGAGAAATGGACCTCTGCTTGTGAGCAAGCGTTCTTGAAATTGAAAGCCAGCCTAACGCAGGCCCCAGTGCTGGCCTATGCCGACCCCGACTGAGAATACGTTCTACATGTGGATGCCAACTTCAGTGGCCTGGGAGCAGTGTTGCACCAGAAACATGACACAGGGCTCCGCCCAGTGGCGTATGCGAGTCGAAGCTTAACTCCAAGCGAACAGAACTATCCTGTCCACAAGCTGGAGTTTCTAGCCCTCAAATGGGCTGTAGTGGATAAGCTACATGATTATTTGTATGGGGTACAGTTTGAAGTCAGGACAGATAATAACCCAATGACTTACATCAACACGTCCGCCAAATTGGATGCGACAGGTCACCGGTGGTTGGCGGCACTGGCCAACTATCGGTTCAACCTTAAGTATAAACCAGGGCCCACTAACATAGGGGCCGATGCTCTGTCACGGAGGCCGGGGCTTCAACCCACCATGGATGAGGAAGTATGGGAGGAAATTCCGTGGCCTGGCATACGTGCTCTATGTTCGCTAGCAGCAGTGGTCAACGATCAGGTGGCGTTCTCAGAGCTAAGAGTAGCTGATTCATTAGGGTGTCAATCCCGAGCCATTCTCCGGGCCTACCGAGGTCGGGAAGGAATGAACATTACCGAAGATAAAATCATTTCCTGGAAAGAATTGGTACAACACCAGATCCAAGATCCAGTGGTGGAACTAGCTTGCCAAGCTCTGCAGCAAGAGAACCCATCTATTCTTAAGCAAGCCCCCAGAGAACTGGTGAAGCTATTGTTGAATGAGTTCGGGAAGTTCGAACTGGACAATTGCCTATTGTACCGGGTCATTCCATACCACAATCATCCCGATCGGCGACAACTATTCTTGCCTGAAAGTCTGAGAAACATGGTCCTCCGGGCCCTTCACGATGATCATGGTCATCTGGGCGTTGACAAGACATTCGGGTTACTTCGGGACCGGTTCTATTGGCCAAAAATGAGAGAATCAGTGGAAATGCATTGCTGAAGGTGTACCCGCTGTATACAGAGGAAAACACTCCCCACACGGGCGGCCCCCATGGCCCATCTGCAAAGCTCTGGTCCTATGGATTTGGTGTGCATGGATTTCTTGTGTATCGAGCCAGACACCCGGGGCATCGGTAACGTACTAGTGATTACAGACCACTATACAAGGTACGTCCAAGCGTTCCCCACCAAAGATCAACGGGCGGTGACAGTGGCTAGAGTATTGTGGGAGAAATACTTCATTCATTATGGTTTACCGAACCGACTCCACTCTGATCAAGGCAGGGATTTCGAGAGTACTCTCATTAGAGAACTGCTGAAGTTGTTAAACATAGCTAAGTCACAGACTACCCCGTACCACCCAGAAGGGGATGCTATGCCCGAATAGTTCAACCGAACACTGCTGGACATGCTGGGGACATTAAAAGGCTCTCAGAAGACGGAGTGGAGCAAGCATGTGGAGACGTTGGTGCATGCCTATAACTGTACTCGACACGAGTCTACAGGGTATACTCCGTACTTCTTAATGTTTGGGAGAGGAGCCCGACTACCTGTGGATGTGCGACTGCGGATATCTACCGATGGGGTATCCAACAGAACGCATTTCCGTTATGTACAGAGGTTACAGGACAGCCTGTAGCAGACCTATAAATTGGCTGAAAAGGCGGCAGCGCAATTAAATGCAGGTAACAAAAGGCGCTATGACCACAAGGTGCGACATAAGGAGATTCGCCCGGGGGAGGCTGTTCTCCTTCGTAATTTAGGCATTCCCGGAAAGCACAAACTGGCTGATCGGTGGAGAGATGGGGTGTATGAGGTAGAATCACAGATGCCTGGCCTCCCGGTATACCGCATCAAGGACTCCAAGGCCGGGTAAAGGTGTGGCATAGGAATCACCTACTCCCCATACCTCAAGTAGGGGACAACGAATTGGAGGTACCCACTGTTTCAATTGATGGAGAAACTGAAAGTACAGAGGACGGCCTAGAGACTGTAATAAATGCCACCTCTGAGAATCCTATGGAGGGAACCTCTCAAAGGGGCCTTCCGGCCGCGGGGGCATCTCCCGAAGGAGCTACGGGTAAAGAGCCCCTTGGTCCAACGACAGATACGCTGACTCCCGTGAGCCAGCCACTAGACCCGCAGAGCCCGTGCTTTGTGCCACAAAGAGACTGTGCAGACTTATCAAGCCCCTCAAGGGCAGAGTTGGAACTGCCAAATGGGAATTGCTACTCTCCAGAGGAGGTAGCTGAAGAGCAAATTCGCAGAAGCCAAAGAGCTAGTCAACCTCCAATGAGGATGGCTTATGATCAATTTGGGGCACCCCATTATGAGGCTCAGCAGTGGTCTCGGAGCAAAATCCAATCTGTGATTGTGATGCTCACAGAATTGTGCAATATCGTATAAAGTCAATGCGAATGTGCTAAGTTATATAATTGAACTGCATTTTTATTATATAACATTCTGTGTATAGTTATGTAGGTGTAGCCCAAGAGAGGACGTTGGATTCTGCAAGGGGGAGAATGTAAGGATGTGGTAGGAACCTCATATGTGTGTTCAGTGTGTGTTCAGTTGGTGTTTGACTCTGTTAAGTGAGAGGCTTGTGGTGTATCTGCAACAGTGTTGCAGTGTGTTAGAGTAGAGTCAGACAGGCAGTGGCTGATGTAATAGCTGAGCTGTGTGTCTGTGCAGATTAGGCAGAGAGGCTCCGTGGATAAACTACAATTCCCATGAGCTCCTGGGCAGTCACCTGATGTGAAGAACCAATCAGAAGGCTAGGATGACAGGGGCAGGAAAGGGAAGCGTGGGGGAGAGACCACGCTAGTCAGAGGGGTTCTGGAAAGTAAAGGAGGAGGGTGTATGCGTGCAGGGGGTTCGTGACCCGCCTGCATAGGCTAGCTTTACCCCGCAGGCCCTTAGGAGAAACCCCTGAGCCACAGTAGGTTGCTGTGCTGCAGGGACGCCCATAGTGGTAGCGATCAGTCACCTTACTGTGTAGACAGTTAGGGACAAGCGTGCGGAGCAGGTTTGCTGGTGAGCTGCTTGGGACCAGACAGCTGCACCGCAGACATCAAAGACAAGCAAGGATTCGGCTGATCCTTTTCGAAGCATTACCGGTCACCACCGGCCCGGAAGGTATTTACATTAAGTGCACCAACACCGGTCAACAGGCACTGATCCCGCCTTAGGCGTAACTCTTTGAGGACACTAGTGAGTGACCAAAGGCCTAATACACTGAGTTATTGTAGCTACTAGCGCAAGGACACGGTGTGTGGGGCACGCGGTGGCGGGACCCGGACATACTCATTAAGAGCGTGGCTGAGCCACTACTGTACAGGACAATACTCATTAAGAGCGTGGCCGAGCCACTCACGTTATAAGGACATTATCATTTAGCTGCGTTAAGGTTATATTGCATTATAGTTATGTGTTCGGTTATATGCTACGTGTGTATTAATATGATAGAGTGCTAAGGTTATTGTGCATATAGTAAAGTTGGTTGCATCATACATGTGTGTGTATATGTTTCTTGCCCAGGGGAATCTCACATCACGGGGATCTTGGGTAAGTGGAGGCGCTGCGCTATAAGTGTTACCCCAGGCTCCCAGCTAGCGGAGGCTCAGATCTCCTGGAGCCGCAGGTGCTTGCAGTTACCCGTAGTCGCTTTAGCGTGTCAGAAAAAGGGCTACATTTGGAGGCGCTGCTGAGATCTCAGACCTGGGGTGCCCTATATTTTTTTATTACTGTGCAACCATTTTTTTCTCCCGCCATGTTTGTGCCCTCGCAGCCTGAGGTGCGCAAGTGGGCCCAACGGCATGAAATTCCCCTGACACGACCTGTGGACCCTGGTGAAGAAGGGGGTGGTGCAGAAGATGGATGCCGACGGACTACGCACCACCCAGCTACTGAGGGGACTCCTCCCCTTTCACCCGGTGTCTGTACGCGTCAGCGGCTGTCTCACGCCGGGGCAAGCACTGGCGTTCGACGACTTGATGGATCGGGTTCAGGCCCATGAGACTGTGCTACTGGGACGTGAGCTGACCCCAGGAAAGAAGGCGGTGGTAGCGGCTAAAGACACCAGGAAGTCGGATGCTAATACTGAGGCGCTAGGGGATGCGAACCCGAAGAAGGAGGACCTGGAAGCGCCTGCAGCCGCCAGGGAGCGCCCCGCGTTGGGGCGAGCATCGCCGACCTTCCGAGACAACTCCTACCGCAGTCATCTCCAGTGCTATGCTTGCAGAAAAATGGGGCACATTCGAGCGCACTGCCCCTCCTTACGGAAAACGGGGTCCCGACCGGCCAAGTCTATGCTGTGTACTCCGCAGACCGACGAAGCAGTGGCCCCGTCCTCGACGAGTAGTCGAATAGGGCCAGCGGCCATTGTCAAGGTGGTGATTGAAGGCATCTACGCCTCGGCGCTGATGGATACTGGGTCTCAGGTGACCATCGTGTATCGGCCCTTCTACGATCAACACTTGCACCGGCTGCCGCTGCTATCTGCTGACTCCTTGCGGTTGAGAGAGTTGAGCCATGAAGACTACCCTATTGACGGTGTGGTGAAGGTACATCTGGACATTCCCCAGTTGAACACAGGCAAGCATCACCCCATGGAGGTGGAGGCCTTAGTATGTCCAGAACCCCAGGATCATCCCAGCGCCCCGATAATCATGGGGACCAACACAGACATCGTACAGGATGTGCTCCGCAAGTATCTACAGGAAACGGGTGAATCACCGTTGCTGGCTGTAGCTGCTTGCCCTGTGTTGCAAGAGGTTTGCGGTAAGATTGCGACTGAAGAGGAACATGGGATGCTGTATAGTCAAGAGCGGGGGCTAACCGAGATCCTGCCCGGGGAAGGAAGAATGATGATCGCCGCCTGTCGTTATCCGTCCAGACGTCCGGAGGATCAACTGTTCTCCCTGGAAAGCTCGATCCGCGATGACCAGCGACTCGGCTACGAAGTATTGTCCTCGATAAAGAAGTGGTTGGGAAAAATTCCAGCTCGAACCCAGGTGTACGTACGGAACCTTTCTCCCTACACCATGTGCATTGATCGCCGGCAACCTTTGGGTCGAATCTATCCAGTAACCCCGGTGGAGAATAGTGTAGGTGAGCGCCCGGTGGTCACCACTCATGCCGTGACCCCAAGATTGGCATTCGACTTCGGAGATTCACCCTTGACGGAGGGCTGGAAAGGAAGACTGCAGAGCAAACTGGAAGAACGACGGGGGGTATTCTCCATAAGTAATATGGATGTAGGGTGCAGTCGCAGCGCCCGCCATACCATTCGACTGAGCGACCATGCCCCGTTCCGGGAACTTTCTCGCCGCATAGCACCCCGAGATGTGGAAGAGGTGAGGAGATTACTAGCTGAAATGGAGGAAGCTGGTATCGTTCAAGGATCACGCAGTTCCTATGCCTCACCCATCGTAGTGGTTTGCAAAAAGAATGGGACCGTACGCCTCTGCGTGGACTATAGGACCTTGAACAGCCGTACTGTGCCTGATCAGTATACCCTCCCACGCATCGAGGACCTCTTGAACGCCCTGACGGGAAGTAAATGGTTCAGTGTACTAGATTTGAGGTCGGGGTATTATCAAGTACTCATGGATCTGGAAGATCAGGAGAGAACGGCCTTCATCTGCCCGCTAGGGTTCTACCAGTTCACCCGCATGCCGCAAGGGATATGCGGGGCTCCTGCCACCTTTCAGAGGCTAATGGAAAAGACCCTGGGGGACCTGAACCCGCAAGAATGCTTGGTGTACCTGGACGACATTATAGTGTTCGGAAAGACGCTAGAGGAGCATGAGGAGCGGCTGATGAAGGTGTTGGATCGACTTCAAAAGGAGGGGTTGAAACTGTCCCTTGATAAGTGCAAATTCTGCCGCACGTCCGTGACATACGTGGGTCACATTGTATCAGCTGAAGGGATATCCACCGACCCAGGGAAGATAGAGGCAGTGGTGAATTGGCCCCGGCCTAACAACGTTCAAGAACTTCGATCCTTCCTGGGGTTCTGCGGCTACTACTGGCGATTCGTGGAGGGCTACTCCAGCAAAGCTAAACTCCTGAATAATCTCTTAAAAATCTGTCCTGAGGACACCGGCAGGAAAACCACCACAGCACAAACGCCATTTGGAGAGAAATGGACCTCTGCTTGTGAGCAAGCGTTCTTGAAATTGAAAGCCAGCCTAACGCAGGCCCCAGTGCTGGCCTATGCCGACCCCGACTGAGAATACGTTCTACATGTGGATGCCAACTTCAGTGGCCTGGGAGCAGTGTTGCACCAGAAACATGACACAGGGCTCCGCCCAGTGGCGTATGCGAGTCGAAGCTTAACTCCAAGCGAACAGAACTATCCTGTCCACAAGCTGGAGTTTCTAGCCCTCAAATGGGCTGTAGTGGATAAGCTACATGATTATTTGTATGGGGTACAGTTTGAAGTCAGGACAGATAATAACCCAATGACTTACATCAACACGTCCGCCAAATTGGATGCGACAGGTCACCGGTGGTTGGCGGCACTGGCCAACTATCGGTTCAACCTTAAGTATAAACCAGGGCCCACTAACATAGGGGCCGATGCTCTGTCACGGAGGCCGGGGCTTCAACCCACCATGGATGAGGAAGTATGGGAGGAAATTCCGTGGCCTGGCATACGTGCTCTATGTTCGCTAGCAGCAGTGGTCAACGATCAGGTGGCGTTCTCAGAGCTAAGAGTAGCTGATTCATTAGGGTGTCAATCCCGAGCCATTCTCCGGGCCTACCGAGGTCGGGAAGGAATGAACATTACCGAAGATAAAATCATTTCCTGGAAAGAATTGGTACAACACCAGATCCAAGATCCAGTGGTGGAACTAGCTTGCCAAGCTCTGCAGCAAGAGAACCCATCTATTCTTAAGCAAGCCCCCAGAGAACTGGTGAAGCTATTGTTGAATGAGTTCGGGAAGTTCGAACTGGACAATTGCCTATTGTACCGGGTCATTCCATACCACAATCATCCCGATCGGCGACAACTATTCTTGCCTGAAAGTCTGAGAAACATGGTCCTCCGGGCCCTTCACGATGATCATGGTCATCTGGGCGTTGACAAGACATTCGGGTTACTTCGGGACCGGTTCTATTGGCCAAAAATGAGAGAATCAGTGGAAATGCATTGCTGAAGGTGTACCCGCTGTATACAGAGGAAAACACTCCCCACACGGGCGGCCCCCATGGCCCATCTGCAAAGCTCTGGTCCTATGGATTTGGTGTGCATGGATTTCTTGTGTATCGAGCCAGACACCCGGGGCATCGGTAACGTACTAGTGATTACAGACCACTATACAAGGTACGTCCAAGCGTTCCCCACCAAAGATCAACGGGCGGTGACAGTGGCTAGAGTATTGTGGGAGAAATACTTCATTCATTATGGTTTACCGAACCGACTCCACTCTGATCAAGGCAGGGATTTCGAGAGTACTCTCATTAGAGAACTGCTGAAGTTGTTAAACATAGCTAAGTCACAGACTACCCCGTACCACCCAGAAGGGGATGCTATGCCCGAATAGTTCAACCGAACACTGCTGGACATGCTGGGGACATTAAAAGGCTCTCAGAAGACGGAGTGGAGCAAGCATGTGGAGACGTTGGTGCATGCCTATAACTGTACTCGACACGAGTCTACAGGGTATACTCCGTACTTCTTAATGTTTGGGAGAGGAGCCCGACTACCTGTGGATGTGCGACTGCGGATATCTACCGATGGGGTATCCAACAGAACGCATTTCCGTTATGTACAGAGGTTACAGGACAGCCTGTAGCAGACCTATAAATTGGCTGAAAAGGCGGCAGCGCAATTAAATGCAGGTAACAAAAGGCGCTATGACCACAAGGTGCGACATAAGGAGATTCGCCCGGGGGAGGCTGTTCTCCTTCGTAATTTAGGCATTCCCGGAAAGCACAAACTGGCTGATCGGTGGAGAGATGGGGTGTATGAGGTAGAATCACAGATGCCTGGCCTCCCGGTATACCGCATCAAGGACTCCAAGGCCGGGTAAAGGTGTGGCATAGGAATCACCTACTCCCCATACCTCAAGTAGGGGACAACGAATTGGAGGTACCCACTGTTTCAATTGATGGAGAAACTGAAAGTACAGAGGACGGCCTAGAGACTGTAATAAATGCCACCTCTGAGAATCCTATGGAGGGAACCTCTCAAAGGGGCCTTCCGGCCGCGGGGGCATCTCCCGAAGGAGCTACGGGTAAAGAGCCCCTTGGTCCAACGACAGATACGCTGACTCCCGTGAGCCAGCCACTAGACCCGCAGAGCCCGTGCTTTGTGCCACAAAGAGACTGTGCAGACTTATCAAGCCCCTCAAGGGCAGAGTTGGAACTGCCAAATGGGAATTGCTACTCTCCAGAGGAGGTAGCTGAAGAGCAAATTCGCAGAAGCCAAAGAGCTAGTCAACCTCCAATGAGGATGGCTTATGATCAATTTGGGGCACCCCATTATGAGGCTCAGCAGTGGTCTCGGAGCAAAATCCAATCTGTGATTGTGATGCTCACAGAATTGTGCAATATCGTATAAAGTCAATGCGAATGTGCTAAGTTATATAATTGAACTGCATTTTTATTATATAACATTCTGTGTATAGTTATGTAGGTGTAGCCCAAGAGAGGACGTTGGATTCTGCAAGGGGGAGAATGTAAGGATGTGGTAGGAACCTCATATGTGTGTTCAGTGTGTGTTCAGTTGGTGTTTGACTCTGTTAAGTGAGAGGCTTGT
Source organism: Ascaphus truei (assembly GCF_040206685.1). NCBI lineage: Eukaryota > Metazoa > Chordata > Amphibia > Anura > Ascaphidae > Ascaphus > Ascaphus truei. The sequence continues at coordinate 107,467,156 of NC_134488.1, read as the reverse complement.
GGTGTATCTGCAACAGTGTTGCAGTGTGTTAGAGTAGAGTCAGACAGGCAGTGGCTGATGTAATAGCTGAGCTGTGTGTCTGTGCAGATTAGGCAGAGAGGCTCCGTGGATAAACTACAATTCCCATGAGCTCCTGGGCAGTCACCTGATGTGAAGAACCAATCAGAAGGCTAGGATGACAGGGGCAGGAAAGGGAAGCGTGGGGGAGAGACCACGCTAGTCAGAGGGGTTCTGGAAGGTAAAGGAGGAGGGTGTATGCGTGCAGGGGGTTCGTGACCCGCCTGCATAGGCTAGCTTTACCCCGCAGGCCCTTAGGAGAAACCCCTGAGCCACAGTAGGTTGCTGTGCTGCAGGGACGCCCATAGTGGTAGCGATCAGTCACCTTACTGTGTACAGGCATACCCCGCTTTAAGGACACTCACTTTAAGTACACTCGCGAGTAAGTACATATCGCCCAATAGGCAAACGGCAGCTCACGCATGCGCCTGTCAGCACGTCCTGAACAGCAAAACCGGCTCCCTACCTGTACCGAAGCTGTGCGCAAGCGGGGAGACTATAGAGCCTGTTACAAATACGTTATTTACATCAGTTATGCACGTATATGACGATTGCAGTACAGTACATGCATCGATAAGTGGAAAAAAGGGAGTGCTTAACTTTAAGTACATTTTCGCTTTACATACATGCTCCGGTCCCATTGCGTACATTAATGTGGGGTATGCCTGTAGACAGTTAGGGACACGCGTGCGGAGCAGGTTTGCTGGTGAGCTGCTTGGGACCAGACAGCTGCACCGCAGACATCAAAGACAAGCAAGGATTCGGCTGATCCTTTTCGAAGCATTACCGGTCACCGCCGTGACCGGAAAGGTATTTACGTTAAGTGCACCAACACCGGTCAACAGGCACTGATCCCGCCTTAGGCGTAACTCTTTGAGGACACTAGTGAGTGACCAAAGACCTAATACACTGAGTTATTGTAGCTACTAGTGCAAGGACACAGTGTGTGGGGCACGCGGTGGCGGGACCCGGACATACTCATTAAGAGCGTGGCTGAGCCACTACTGTACAGGACAATACTCATTAAGAGCGTGGCCGAGCCACTCACGTTATAAGGACATTATCATTTAGCTGCGTTAAGGTTATATTGCATTATAGGTTATGTGTTGGGTTATATGCTGCGTGTGTATTAATATGATAGAGTGCTAGGGTTATTGTGCATATAGTAAAGTTGGTTGCATCATACATGTGTGTGTATATGTTTCTTGCCCAGGGGAATCTCACATCACGGGGATCTTGGGTAAGTGGAGGCGCTGCGCTATAAGTGTTACCCCAGGCTCCCAGCTAGCGGAGGCTCAGATCTCCTGGAGCCGCAGGTGCTTGCAGTTACCCGTAGTCGCTTTAGCGTGTCAGAAAAAGGGCTACATATCTATCTATCTATCTATCTATCTATCTATCTATCTATCTATCTATCTATCTGTATATAAAGCAGAAAATAGCCGTGTTAGTCCAATTGCGATAGTGCAGAATAAATGAGTTCTTCAGTTTTAGGTGATACCTTTTTTATTGGACTAACAATTTATGTCATAGGACAAGCTTTCGAGAGTTATATATTTAACTGCAGATATACTTGCAGTGTCATTTCTGTCATTGCTATTTTAGAGGGTTAGAGGAGGGAGGGGCTGGCTGGTTAAAGGGAGGCAGCAGCAAAACCACAGCATGTAACTAGTTATTGGTACTACAACATCCCATGGAGGAGGGGGTTTCTTTGAAGGGAGTAGTATAATGTACATTTCCACACTCCAGCTGTAGATAAGACCTTTTTATTGGACCGATATAAAACAATTTCTGTTTACAAACCTTCCCGTACTTTTTCTCCTTTAGTTAAAGATGGAGGGTTTTCTTTCACATCTGTGAAGCAATCAGGATAAGGCATGTTAAATAAAACTGCCTTTGGGTTAGTTTATTTATGTAGATTAATTGATGTAGGTCGCGACAGTGTTGCAGTTTTTTGGACAGATTTATGAGCGTCTTCATTGGTGTGAAAAGCAAATGGGGGGAGAGAAGGTGAAACATGACAATATTTAGTGATGTGATAAAGTCTGTGGCCCTAAATTATATTTAGGAATGTGATTTAAAACAAACAAACAAAAAACCACTGGTATTAGCCATTTGAGTGTTTAGAGCCGGGGTGCTCACCTACAGTCCAAGACCCCCCAACAGGTCAGGTTTTCAGGCTGTCCCAGCTTCAGCACAGGTGAGTCAATCTGAGCCTCTGATTGAGCCAGCTTTGCTGAAGCAGGGACTGATTGAGCCACCTGTGCTGAAGCAGGGACTGATTGAGCCACCTGTGCTGAAGCAGGGACTGATTGAGCCACCTGTGCTGAAGCAGGGACTGATTTAGCCACCTGTGCTGAAGCAGGGAGTGATTGAGCCCCCCTGTGCTGATTCAGGGACTGTTTGAGCCTCTTGTGCTGAAGCTGGGATATCCTGAAAACTGGACTTGGGGGGGTCTTGAGGACTGGAGTTGCACACCCCTGCTTAGATTGTTTGTGCCCCTGAGTGTTGAAGAAATGTTGGAGTTTTTGGTGCTAGCGATGTTCAAACCACAATCACAATAATATTCTTTGTTAAAAAAAAAAAAAGCTAGAGAAGTCCTAGATGCTTTTTTTTTTTTTTAGCAGAACCGGCACATCCTGAATTAATGTTATCTTTTTATATACTGCTGAAATGTCAGTCCAAATACTAAAAATGCATTAAAAAAAACTTGTATTAAGCCAAGTGACTATGAATTTGCATACAGTACATCCTTTAAACAATGTCTCACTTTCACAATCATTAAGTTCCCCGGCCTTAAAGCTACCAGAACATCTAAGCATGTTATTTGTACTGACCAAGCAAAGAAAACAGTGACAAACACACAATTCAGCATGGCATAAAATTATAATTCTCTGCAATGTGTTGTGCCTTTTGTAAAGTGCTGAATACAGTGTTGGTTGCTATAAACAGGCGTGTTGATAGCTGGGGACTGTGTTTGTGGAGCCCGGGAGGGGAGAGGACAATACCACTGAGGGCTCCATCACTGCAGAAAGGTGTGTGCAGTAGTGGAAAGAGCCTGACTGGCTGGGCCCTTCCTCCGCCGAGCCCGGGAGGTCGTGCCGCAGTCTTGTATATAAATAAATATACATACGTGCATCTCCAAAGCCATCAAACTTTGTAGGACCTTCTCATAGGCTCTGCCATGAAGCGACAATGATTCGCGAAACGCGTTAACGACTGCCAAGGTACCTCCTGCCGACATACGTAATTATACAACGTTGCACACACTGTCCGAACCTTGAATGGGATACTGTGGGGGAACACGCGGGGGACGACCATCTTGAGACCATTTACATGGCGGCAAGTATTATAATAATAATTTTAACTTATATTTCATATAAAGCTATTTCTCCCAATTGCAATATGGTGCCCGGTAAGCAGCATTGTATATAGGGCTTTTTACAGACACCGTATCTATTTTATGCGATGTTACTCATTTTGTTTGTGAGTGCATTTCTTCTACTCTTTCTATCTTTTTACGGGTCGTACAGATGGTCCCAATAGGGTTGGAAGGGTGGTTGGTGGATCTTAGTCAGATAGATTAAAAGTTGAATTCTCAGGGAGTTTTTCACTGACTGGAAGCTGGAGGAGAGTCTGATGGTGTGTGTTAGGGGATTCCAAAGAGAGGGGGCAGCATTGGAAGTCTTGTAGGCCGGAGTGAGAGGAGGTAATAACGCAGGAGGAAAGGCGAATGTCATGGGCAGAATGTAGGGGCCATTTAGGGGTATATTTGCGAATGAGGGTTGAGTTGTATGGGTTGGGGGCGGGGGGGGGGGCAGCGTCGTTGATAGCTTTGTAAGTCAGAACTAGGGGTTGAAATATGATTCTAGTGGATATGGGAAGCCAGTGTAGGGATATCCGCAGAGGCGCAGCAGAAGTGGAACAGTGAGTGAGGTAGATGAGTCTTGCAGTAGCATTTTGGATGGATTGGAGTTGTGACAAGGGGATAAGGTGAATGCCAACTAGGAAAAGGTTGCAGTAATCAAGGCAGGACAAGAAAAGAGAGTAAATTAGGATTTTGGTTGCGTCATGAGCAGTGCCACATTTCCCATTAGGCCCGGGCCAAAGGCAGCAAAATTTTGGGGCGGCAAAAATGTCTGGCACCATTTGCATTTGCCGCGCTCTCTGGCCTTTCAGACCTAATGGGAAGGACTTACTTACCGATGTCGTCCACCTCTGCTCTGCCGCCCTGCTTCTCCTTCAAAATCGAGCATCAAATGACGCCGTGGACGTCGGTGGCGTCCGCAGTATCATTTGACGCTGGATTCTGAAGGAGAAGCAGGGGGCGGCAGGCACAGGCGGCAAACACAGGAAAGTGCCTAAGGGTGGCGGATCTGTAAATCCGCCGCTGGTCATGAGTGAGAAAAGGGAATATCCAAGCAATATTTCAGTGGTGGAGACGGCTCAGTCAAAGATGGAACCCTAGGCAGCGGGCTTGTGGTGTTGATGAGATTGTGGTATTATTGACAGTCAGGGAGAGTTTGGGTGTAGGGGTGGAAGTGGAAGGGGAAAGAAGTATTAGTTCTGTTTTGGACATGTTAAACTTCAGGTAATGGAGGAACATCCAGAAAGAGATTACGGATAGACAGTTGGTTGAACAGGACAAAAGAGAGGGGTAAAGGTCAGGTGAGGAGAGGTACATTTGTGTGTAATTGGCATAGAGATTATACCGAAAGCCAAAAGATTGCATTACTTCACTAATAGAAGAGGTATAGAGTGAGAATAGCACAGAGCCTAGGACATAGCCTTGTGTGATCCCAACAGACAGAGGGAGGGAAGAGGAGACACCAGAGAGGTAAACACTGAAAGAGCAGCTGCATAGGTAGAACGTGATCGAGGAGAGGGCAGCGTCATGGAGGCCAATGGAGTGGAGCGTGTGCAGGGGAAGGGGGTGATTAACAGTGTCAAAGGCAGCAGAGAGATCCAGGAGAGTTAGCAAGGAGAAGTGACCCTAAGGCTACGGCCCCAGTCAATGCGTGAACGCGCGCGTCGGAGCGCCTGGCGGCGCTTGCACCAATGTAAGCCGTGAGTCTTGAGTAGAGCAGGAGGAGGTCGTGTCGCGGGGACACGGCCATGATGTCACGCGGCTGGTTCGCCCTCATTGGCTGAACCGCCGCCGTGGCATGGCCAGCACTTGGCCGCCGCACCAAAAGACAAAAATCTTGTCTTTTGGCAAAGGCGGTGGCGCATCTCGCTTTGTGCACGCGCACACACACTTTTGTTTGGCCACTTTTGTTAGTGTTGTCTTGGAGGTGTGTAGAGGACGGAAACCAGATTGCATGGAGTCAAGCAGGGAGCTGGAGGAGAGAAAGTGAGTCAAGTGGTTGTATACAAGCTGCTCAAGCATCTGAAAGGCAAAAGGGAGAAGGGAGGTAGTTACTGTAGGGAGGGAGGTGTGGAGAAGGGAGGTAGTTAGGGAGGGAGGTGGGGAGAAGGGAGGTAGTTAGGGAGGGAGGTTGGGCCACGACAGGGTTTCTTTAGGATGGGGGCAATGTTTAAAGAAAGATGGGAATGTGCCATAGATATGAGAGAGTTTAAAAATGTGAGTTAGGGTAGGGCTTAGTGCACCCCTTTAAAAAGGAGGTGACCCATGGTAACTTTTCAACATTTTGAGAGATGTTACCAAGGGTCACCTCCTGTGACCTACCTGGTTTGTTATGCAGCCCCACTGCGGGACTGTTAGGCCAGTAGCTGTTATGTTATACAGCACTTAGACTCAGATCCACAAAGCTCCGTTATTGCCTTAACGAGCCTTTAAAAACATAAGTCAATGCATCATTAAGTGTTAACGGGTATCTTCAAAAATTCACCTAAAGCAGTGTTAAATGCTATTAACGGGCCCTTGCATTACTATAACGGACGTTAGTGCTAATGGTATGCAAAGAGGTGTTCCCTATCCACAGAGCTCCGTTATAGTTATTGCAGGGATTTAGCGATGCATTATTAATGACATACCTAAGGGTGGCGAGGTTCAAAATTTTGAAGTGAATTGTACCCCTCTATCGGATATGATCTCATCAGGAGCCCCGTGAAGCCGAAACACCTCTTTCACAATCAACTTGGCTGTCTGGTCTGCAGAAGGAAGATTCTGTGCTGCAATGAAGTGAGCCATCTTTGTAAATTGATCCACCACTACCAGGATGGTATTATGTCCATTTGATCGGGGCAGGTCAACAGTAAAATCCATTGATATGGACCCCCAAGGACGAGTTGGAACCGGAAGAGGCTGCAGTAAACCCACAGGTGATGCTCGAGGGGTCTTGGTCCTAGCACAAGTCTCACAGGAGAGGACATAGTCTTTAACATCTTGTGCTAATTTAGGCCACCAAAAAGAGCGAGACAACAGTTCCTGTGTCTTGAGGACACCTGGGTGACCAGCGGGTCGGGAGTCGTGCATTAATTGGAGCACCTCTAATCTTACCTCCTTAGGGACGAACAGACGATCCTTACAGTTCCAGAGACCATCACATAGAAATAGTTCTGCTTCCGGAGGAGGATTTTTAAGAAAAGTGTCATTTGAGTAGGCTCCCTTTATTCGTGTGAGGAGATCGGCAGAGAATGTGACACCCAAAAAATTTCTTTTTGGAAGAATAGTTTCTTCTTGCTCTATGTCTGAACTAGGATTAGGAAAGGACCGTGACAAAGCGTCGGCTTTCCCATTCTTGGAGCCAGGGCGGTATGAGATGTGGAACTGAAATCTTGCATAGAAGAGAGCCCATCTGGCTTGTCGCGCAGACAGTCTCTTTGCGGATCGAATTAATTCTAAGTTCCTGTGATCCGTAAAGACCGTAATTGGATGATTGGCCCCCTCCAGTAGATGTCTCCACTCAGAGAATGCAGCTTTTATAGCCAAGAGTTCTTTGTTTCCGATGTCATAATTTCGTTCAGCTGTTGACATTTGGTATGAATAAAAGGCACATGGATGAAGGAGCATCTTGGGTCCAATTCTTTGTGACAGAATGGCACCAACAGCGGAGTCGGATGCATCCACTTCCAAGATGAATGGTAATTCTGGATTTGGATGGATAAGGATAGGGCAGATGTGAAGAGTGACTTCAATTGTTCGAATGCCGCATCAGCTTTAGGAGACCATTTGAAGGGGAATTCTTTCCGTGTGAGTTGGGTGATTGGGGCAATAATGCCAGAGAAATTTTTAATAAAACGTCTATAGAAGTTGGCAAAACCCACAAATCTCTGAATGTCCTTTTCATTTAGAGGGATTGGCCATTCCACCACGGCTTGAATCTTGCCTGGGTCCATACTCAAACCCTCGGGAGAGATGATGTAACCGAGAAATTGCATGCTGGTCTTTCAAATTCGCATTTTTCTAACTTGATGTACAATTTGTACTTACGGAGATGCTCAAGGACAATTCTGACATGTCTCTGGTGATCCATGATGTTATCTGAGAAGACAAGGATGTCATCCAGGTATGCCACTACGAATTGGTCCAATAACTCTCGAAGGACATCATTAATTAAATGCTGAAAGGTAGAAGGGGCATTACAGAGTCCAAAAAGCATCACCAGATATTCATAGTGCCCATAACGGGTTCGGAAGGCTGTTTTCCATTCGTCCCCGGGTCAAATGCGGACCAAATTATACGCTCCTCTGAGATCTAATTTGGTAAAGATTTTGGCTGACCGAATTCTTTCCAATAGTTCAGGAATCAGAGGTAATGGATACCTGTTCTTCACCGTAATCTTATTTAGTTCCCGATAGTCAATGCAGGGGCGTAGAGAACCGTCTTTCTTTCCCACGAAGAAGAGCGCAGCGCCTGCTGGAGAAGTAGAGGGTCGGATAAAACCCTTTGATAGGTTCTCCTGTAGGTAGTCATTGAGGACCTTCAATTCCGGCTATAGGGAATAGATTCTTCCAAACGGAATGGCAACACCCGGTAATAATTCAATGGGACAGTCATAAGAGCGATGTGGGGGAAGCGTATCTGCGTTCTTCTTGTCACACACATCTAAAAACTCAGAGTAAGGAGCCGGCAGAAGATTTTCTTGAGACGAGGAAATCTTATGTATTCCTACACACTCTGGTATAGGAGTTTTAGGTAGACAGGCTAGCTGACAGTGCTCCGAGGGAAATGTGAGGGTCTTTGTCTTCCAGTCAATTAGTGGGTTATGGATCATGAGCCATGGAATTCCCAGAATCACGGGAAACAAAGGTGATGGAATGAGACCAAAAGAAATCTTCTCCTGGTGATTGGGCTCCATGATTAGTGTTAAGTTACTGGTTTCATGGGTAACAGGTCCAGAGCTCAAGGGAGAACCGTCAACGACTTCCATCCTTTCTGGCGATTCCTTGGCTACAAATGATACCAAATTGTTCTTGGCGAATTCTATGTCCATAAAATTCCCTGCCGCCCCTGAGTCGACCATTACTGTGGTTGAAAAACGATGTGTTCCTTCCTCGATTATAATAGGAACCAGGAGGTGAGGGTGTAGCGAAGGAGGGTTATCTTTCCCTTGAGAAGCAGAGAAAACAGTCTTTGAAATAGCGTGCAGCTGATTTCTCCTAGGGCTCTGGAAAGAAGACCGCCTGGACTTGTTTGGGCAATCAGCGAGATAGTGCCCATCATTTCCGCAATATAAACAGAGATCTTCTGTTCGGCGTCTATTCCTTTTCCCGGTTGAGATGGGTCCCCGCAGTGTATTTACTTGCATCGGCTCCTCCTCAGTCTCCCTGGAACGTCTTGGGGTACTGACATCTCTAAACCCGGGGTTGCTTGGCATGAACCCCTGTCTCTCCAATCGTCTTTCCGTAAGCCTGCGATCAATTTGGATGCATAAACGGACAAAGTCCTGAAATCTCTCTGGGGGCTCCACCCGGGCTAGTTCGTCTTTAACTTGCTTCGAGAGACCCTGCCGAAAATGATATTTCTGCGCGGCCTCATTCCAATCAGTATCGTTAACCCATCTGCGGAATTCAGTGGCGTATTCAGCTGCAGAGCGTCTTCCTTGACGAAGATTGTTCAGAGTTGCCTCAGCGGTTGCACTACGATTTGGGTCATCAAAAATAAGACTCATGGCTTCAATGAACTCCTCCAGGTCCCTTAGTAGTGGGCTATCTTGTTCTAACATAGGGGAGACCCAAGCAAGGGCCTCATCCTTGATCAGGGTTATGATCAGTCCAACCTGGGCTTCTTCAGTATGATAAATGATGGGCTGAAGCTTGAACACAAGTTTGCATTGATTAAGGAAATTCCGGAAAGATTGTTTTTTTCCCCAAAATTTTTTCCGGAAGGGATATACGGGGTGCGGTTTGCACAAGCACAGTGTTTTGACCAGACAAGGTGATTAAGGCTGCACGTAGTTCACGATTCTCAGCTTCCGCGGTGGTGGCTTGTTCTTCCAAGCGGCCAAGACGATTAAGCACGTGTCTTTGTTGTTCCTGGTAACCAACCATGATATGTTTTAAGTCATGGAGTGTCTGAGCCTGAGCCGGGTCTGTTCCAGCGGAATCCATGGTAGGGCCTGTTTATTCTGTCAAGGATTGGACTTCGGCTGAAGTGGATCCCAGTGGCAGGAACAGCAGGGAGCGAAGTAGGAGTCACAAGCAGAGATCAGAGGCAGGTGGCAGGTAGCGAAGTCAGGAAACAAGCAGGGGTCCAAGGCAGGCGGCAGGTAGCGAAGTCAGGAAACAAGCAGGGGTCCAAGGCAGGCGGCAGGTAGCGAAGTCAGGAAACAAGCAGAGGTCGGCAACGAGGAAACTGGAACAGGATGATAGCAATAGCTAGCACAGCAGTAAACACAGGAACCTTGCAGGAGCTAAGGAACCAGTATAAACAGGCAAGGGAGGAACAGGAAAGGGAGGTTTATATAGGCAGGCTGAGAGGTGGAGCACAGGTGCAGAGGTGTCAGGTATCAGAGTCTGGAATGTTCCTAGTTTAGCAGCAGCAATCCTGGTGGACAAGTATAGGTACTGCAGGCTAGAACAAGACATTGAGAGTGGCAGCAGTCGCGGTGGCCAAGCATGGGTACAGCAGGCTTGAGAATATGACAGTTATCTTTCATAAGTGTGTGTTTTATTGTATGCGGGTCCTGTAGCGGAGTTATTCTACATCATAGAATCCTGTACAGGTGGAGGCGCTACCGACCGAACATCGACTCAGGTATACCCCAGGTTCCCAGTAGCAGAGACTCAGATCTTCTGTGCACCACAAGTATTGCACCATATACACACACCGTAGCCACACATCTCTCAGGGGGTGGGGAAAGTTACATAGTAGTTACATAGTAGATGAGGTTGAAAAAAGACTTCCGTCCATCAAGTTCAACCTATGCTAAATTTAGACAACAGATACTTTATCCTATATCTATACTTACTTATTGATCCAGAGGAAGGCAAACAAAAAACCCCATTAAGGGGAAAAATTAATTCCTTCCTGACTCCAAGAATTGGCAATCAGATTAATCCCTGGATCAATATCCTTCCCATGTATACTTATTTGGTATATCCCTGTATACCTTTCCCATCTAAAAAGATGTCCAACCTTTTTTTGAACAAATCTATTGTATCTGCCATCACAGTCTCCATGGGTAATGAATTCCACATTTTAACTGCCCTTACTGTAAAGAACCCTTTCCTTTGTTGCTGGTGAAATTTCCTTTCCTCCAACCTTAAGGGATGGCCCCGAGCCCTTTGTACTGCCCGTGGGATGAATAGTTCTTTTGAAAGCTCCTCGTATTGTCCCTGAATATGTTTGTATATAGTTATCATATCCCCTCTTAGACGCCTCTTTTCTAATGTAAATAAATCTAATTTAGCTAGCCTCTCCTCATAAGTTAGAATGTCCATCCCCTTTATTAATTTGGTGGCTCTTCTCTGCACTCTCTCTAGTTCCATAATGTCTTTTCTTAGGATTGGTGCCCAAAATTGTACTCCATATTCAAGGTGTGGTCTTACAAATGCTTTGTAAAGGGGCATAATTATGTTTACTTCCCTTCCATCCATTGCCCGTTTGATGCAAGATAAGATCTTGTTTGCCTTTGCAGCTACTGCATGACATTGGGCACTATTGCTAAGCCTGCTGTCTACAAGCACTCCTAAATTCTTCTCCATCAAGGATTCCCCCAATATATCTCCATTTAATTTGTAAGTCGCCTTTTTATTCTTGTATCCTAAATGCATAACCTTACATTTATCTGTATTAAACCTCATCTGCCATTTACCTGCCCACGTTTCCAGTCTCTCCAAGTCCTTCTGAAGAGAAATTACATCCTGCTCTGATTCTATTACCTTACACAATTTAGTATCATCAGCAAAGATGGAGACTTTGCTCTCGATCCCAACCTCAAGGTCATTAATAAACACGTTAAAAGGCAGGGGTCCCAGTACCAATCCCTGAGGTACTCCACTCACGACTTTAGCCCAACCTGAAAAAGTTCCATTTATGACAACCCTCTGTTGTCTGTCCTTTAACCAGTTTTCAATCCGGGTGCATATATTATTACTGAGTCCAACTTCTTTATTTTGTACACCAACCTCTTGTGTGAAACCGTATCAAAAGCCTTTGCAAAATCTAAGTAGACCACATCAACTGCATTACCCTGGTCTAGATTCCTAATTACCTCCTCAAAGAAACAAATAAGGTTAGTTTGGCAAGATCTTTCCTTCAAAAATCCATGCTGACTATTACTAATAATTTTGTTTTCCATTAGGTATTCCTGAATATTATCCCGTATTAAACCTTCAAGTCGTTTCCCTACTATTGAAGTCAGGCTTACAGGTCTGTAATTTCCTGGTTGTGATCTAGCTCCCTTTTTAAATATAGGCACCACATCTGCTTTACGCCAATCTTGTGGTACCGAGCCTGTGGAAATGGAGTCATTGAATATTAAATATAAAGGTTTTGCTATTACTGAGCTTAACTCCTTGAGAACTCTTGGATGTATGCCATCAGGGCCAGGTGCCTTATTAACTTTAATTTTTTCAAGTCGCTTATGAACTTCTTCCTCAGTTAACCAATTGTTCATTAATATGGAGGTTGTGGCTTCCTCCTGCGGCACTACTATTGAACTTGATTCTTCCCTGGTAAACACAGAGGCAAAGAATTTGTTTAATACCTCAGCTTTTTCCTTATCTCCAATAATCTGCCTACCCATCTCACACTGAAAGGGTCCTATATTTTCTTTTCTCATTTTTTTGTTATTAAGGTACTTAAAGAATTTTTTAGGGTTGACCTTACTTTCTATTGCAATCCTTTTTTCATTATCCATTTTTGCTAATTTGATTGCCCTTTTGCAATTTTTGTTACATTCCTTATAATTCTGATACGATGTCTCTGTCCCTTCTGACTTAAAGAATCTAAACGCCTTCCTCTTCTTGTCCATTTCCTCCCCTACCTATTTATTTAGCCACATTGGTTTTGACTTATTTCTTTTATACTTATTACCCAAGGGTATACACTGATAAGTGTGCTTTTCTAACAATGTTTTAAAGACTGCCCATTTATCTTCTACATTTTCCCTGCAAAAACATCATCCCATTGTATTACTACTAGATTAGACCTCAGTTTATTAAAATCTGCCTTTCCAAAATTGAAAGTCTTTGTTGAACCCGAGTAATCTGTTTTTTGATCATTTATTTCAAATGAGACCATGTTATGATCACTGTTTCCCAAATGTTCCAGGACTTGAATATTTGTTATTACTTCTACATTGTTTGATATGACCAAATCCAGAACTGCCCCTCTCCTGGTTGGTTCCTCAATAATTTGGGTCATATAATTGTCTTTAAGTACCCTCAAAAATCTGTTCCCTTTTGTTCTAACGCTAATCTCATTGCCCCAGTCTATGTCTGGATAATTAAAATCCCCCATTATGCAAACATGACCCAGTTTTGATGCCTTCTCCATTTGCAAAAGTATTTTAGCTTCCGCAATCTCACAGATATTTGGTGGTTTATAGCATATTCCCACAAACATTTTCTTTATACTTTTACCTCCACTGCTAATTTCTATCCACAAAGTCTCTACATTTTCATCATTCTCTTCATAGACATCTTCCCTTATAATAGGTTTTAGATCCGGTTTAACATATAAACATTCTCCACCTCCCCTTCTATTTGTTCGATCCTTCCGAAAAAGGGAATAACCCTCTAAATCAGCGTTTCCCAAATGGTGGGTCGCGACCCGGCACCGGGCCACGGCACCAAAATTGCCGGGTCGCAGCGAGGCTGGCCGCGCGGTGTCTCCCGTCCCCCCTGCTCAATTTTAAAAAAATGGCGGCGATTCCCCCCGCGGTCCCGCGCGCTTGCGCAGGGCAAGCAGGGCCCGCTCCCTTCCTCCCCCCCGCTCCCAACGTGGGACAGAGGAGGAAGTACCAGCTCCTACTGCGGCCCGCTTCCCCCGCGGCCAGCTGCCCGAGCTCACCTCCCGTGGCACCCCCTCCCGAGCCCACCTCCCGTGCCCCCCCCCTCCCGAGCCCACCCCCCGTGACCCCCCTCCCGAGCCCACCTCCCGTGCCCCCAAGCCCACCTCCCGTCCCGGGCAGCAGGGGATATCGGGGGCAGCAGGGGAAAGCGTCCGGCGGCAAGGTAAGTCACCCCACCCAGTCACTGCCTCCCACCCAAGTGCCTCTGGCCCCCTCCCTCCCACCCAAGTGCCCCTGGCCCCCTCCCACCCACCCAAGTGCCCCTGGCCCCCTCCCTCCCACGTGCCCCTGACCCCCGCCCACCCACCCAAGTGCCCCTGGCCCCCACAGTGCCCCTGGCCCTCTCCCTCCCACCCACCCAAGTGCCCCTGGCCCCCTCCCACCCACCCACCCAAGTGCCCCTGGCCCCCACCCACCCAAGTGCCCCTGGCCCGCAAAGTGCCCCTGGCCCGCAAGTGCTCCTGGCCCCAAAGTGCCCCTGGCCCCCTAACCCAAGTGCCCCTGGCCCCCTACCACCCACCCACCCAAGTGCCCCTGGCCCCCTAAGTGCCCCTGGCCTCCTCCCACCCACCCACCCACCAAAGTGCCCCTGGCCCCAGCCCACCCAACCCAAGTGCCCCTGTCCCCCTCCCACCCACCCAAGTGCCCCTGGCCCCCTCCCACCCACCCAAGTGCCCCTGGCCCCCTCCCACCCACCAAGTGCCCCTGGCCCCCTCCCTCCCACCCACGCAAGTGCCCCTGGCCCCCTCCCTCGTCACTCACATCCGTCGTTGCCTGTAATTCACTGTTTGTGTCTGTGTGCTTATAGGGGAGAGCGAGTGTGTGTGTATCAGTGTGTGTGTGTAGCAGTGTCTCTGTGTGGCTGCGTGTGTGTCAGTGGCTGCGTGTGTGTGTCAGTGGCTGCGTGTGTGTGTATCAGAGGCTGTGTGTATGTATCAGTGTGAGTGTCAGTGGCTGCGTGTGTCAGTGGCTGCGTGGCTGTCAGTGGCTGTGTGTGTGTGTGTGTGTATCAGTGGCTGTGTGTGTGTGTGTGTCTGTGTGTGTATCAGTGGCTGTGTGTGTGTCTGTGCAGGCCCTATAGGCCAGTATAGGCGATAAAATTTTTAGTGGGTCACGAAGGAGAAGTTCAAAAATAACCGGGTCACGGAAAAAAAAGTTTGGGAAACCCTGCTCTAAATTAACTGTCCAGTCATGAGTTTCATCCCACCATGTTTCAGTAATGCCTATGATATCATACTGCTCCCTTGCAGCTATTAATTCAAGCTTCCCCATTTTATCTGTCAGTTTTTTTTCAGCCTGTACTATTATCTTATCTGCTCCTTCCTTTCTGCGCCCACTTTGTTTAGTCTTTAGAAGTTTTCTAGTATTATCTGTATTTAAACTCACACTTGCCCCCATTCTACCTCCATACCACCTTGTTTCCTCATCTATTCCATTTAGTTCATTATCTGTTTCATTCCGCTCCCCCCTCAATCCTAGTTTAAAACCTCCTCCAACCTTTTTAGCATTCTCCCCCCTAGCACAGAAGATCCCTCTTCATTGAGGTGCAATCCGTCCCTAGAATATAGATGGTACCTCTCAGAAAAGGAGCCCAGTGCTCTAAAAACCCAAACCCCTCCTTCCTGCACCACTTTCTTAGCCATGCATTAACCTCCCTGATCTCTGACTGTCTCCCTGCGGTAGCGCATGGCACTGGTAGTATTTCAGAAAATACTACCTTGGAGGTCCTTGCCTTAAGCTTTTGGCCTAGATCCCTGTAATCATTTTTTAGGACCCTCCATCTTTCTCTAACTTTGTCATTGGTGCCAACGTGTACCAGGACCGCCGGGTCAATCCCAGCCCCCCCCCCCAACAATCTGTCTACCCGATCCGCAATGTGCCGAACCCGAGCACCCGGGAGACATCAAACTGTTCGGTTCACGCGGTCCTGGCAACAGATTGCCCTATCTACCTTCCTAATAATGGAGTCCCCTACCACCACAATCTTTCTTTGTATCTGAGCATCATGAGTCCCCTCTGTGCTGGAGGAACTATTCCCCTGGCTGCTAGAGGAATTAGTCTCCCCGAGCCTTGCCATTTCTGCCCCAACATTCCCAATATCTTCACTCAACATGGCAAATCTATTGGGATGTGTCAGCTCAGAAACGACCTGCCTCTCCCTATTGCCCCTGCTTCCCCTTCTAACTGTCACCCAGCTACCTACCTGCTCCTCACTAACAGCAACCAAGCTACCTACCTGCTCCTCACTAACAGCGCCACCATCTGCACCACTAGTTGAAGCAAGGGCCTGCTTGCTAGAGCAAGGGAGCTCTAATTCCCTTTCAAGATTGCCAATGTCCCTCAATATTGCAAGTTGCCTCTTCAGATCAGCAATCTGTGACTCTAAAGCGACCACCCGCTCACACTTCTCACAGCGGTATGCTCCTTGGAACAGCTGCTCCAAGTGCACATATATGTGGCAAGATGTGCATTGAGTGGCATTTTCAATCCTGCTCATTCTAGCAATTATGAAGTTTAGAAGTACTAACAGTAAACTGTACTTCAATAACTATACCTTGTTTAACCGCTTCCTTGTTCAAACTGCTTCTAGTTCTAACTGCACACACTTTAAACAACCAGCACCGCTTCTGGTTCTAACTGCACACACTTTAAACAACCAGCACCGCTTCTGGTTCTAACTGCACACACTTGTGCGCTACATATGTAAAAAGAAATGATTAGCCAATACACTACACAAATCTGCACTGCATACATTGTCAGCACTTGATTTAATTAATGAACGCTCATTTGAGTTAGATTTTAGCATCCTGTCTGTCAGAGCAGTGCTGCAATAATGTGTCCTAGTGGTTTTCAGCCTGTCCGGGAATATATCAGCGGTTATCGGCAGTTTTCCTAAGTTTATCTCCAACATTTCATTCTTCAAGATCTAAAATTGTATTTTGCCATCCAAAAGAAAAGATGATTACATGTTATACTGTAATGTTATAAATTGTATATAATGTAGACAACTGTATGCAGAAAATATACGACTTAACACAGCAATTCTATTTATTTATCAATAGGGTAAATTGGTTGGAGTTCCGCAAAGTTGGAAGCATTTTCTAAGGGGTCTTACTGAGTCACAATGCATTTTTTAATTGTTCCACAAAGGCACTTCTTTAACCCAGGCTGTGCTGAAAAGCTGTGTAATGCGGCAGGCAGAAGCTTATAGTGGTCCATGTTCAAATGGATGAAGCAAAAGGTGACATTGTGTGTGCTCATTTGCATGTCATTACCCAGAATCCCTGGCTGAAGTGGGAAAAAGCAGGGTTACAAACTTGTCTGAGACATGTGAACGTGCTCACAAAGTGGTATTTTTAGTTTGTATTTGAGACGATTACATTTTACGTCTGTGTGTTCATCAGTGCAGCATCCCTCAAACCACCACTTGTATTGTACGAGACAAACCTCATTCCCGGATGAACAGGAGTTGGATATTGAATGACATTTTGCCTGTGAGTGACAGTTGTGTCTGTGTATATGTAATGTGGGCTCAGCCTGCAGTGTCAACTGTCACTGGCTTCAGAAACAGCTCACTTGGGAATTTAATTTGCACTCACTGATGTAGGTTCTGAGTTGTCAGACGGGAGCACAGAGGGGCGTCTTTCTGTCCCATGTAATCCCGAGACAATAGATTTCTGGGTATATTGGCTGAAGTGCTATAGTTGCTATCAATTATTAATAGCTATTCAAGTGAATAGTCAATAACAAGTTATAATGGCTCTCACTTTAGTGTGATAGCCATTATATTTGGAAAATTGAGTCTGTGTTACTTTATTTATAAGAAAACATCGTTTTGGTGATTTTAACATTCATTGTCATGCTATTTACAGGTATTCTTGATCTACTGGTGCTTTGGTACAAACCAATTCACCGGTTCACAAAATATTTTGCCAAATGTTACATGGCTGAAACAATTGCAAGATCAGTCTTCAATGCTGCAGGAATCTGTGAATTTCGCAACACTGAGAGGTCCAGAGGTTGAAGTGGATGAGAGAAGAGAGAGAGAAGAGATAGAGAGAGAAAACAGGAGAGGAGAGCGAGAGAGAGAGGAGAGAGGAGAGAGGAGAGAGGAGAGAGGAGAGAGGAGAGAGGAGAGAGGAGAGAGGAGAGAGGAGAGAGGAGAGAGGAGAGAGAGAGAGAGAGAGAGAGAGAGAGAGAGAGAGAGAGAGAGAGAGAGAGAGAGAGAGAAAACAGAAGAGAGAGATGAGAAAGAGACAGAAAACAGAAGAGAGATGAGCAAGAGAGAAGATAGAAGAGACAGGGAGAGAGAAGAGAGAGAAGTCCTATGTTCTATTTCAGGGTCTGGATCAATGTTGAAAATGTTGGCGAACTGAAAAAATGTTTCACATGGAGCGAAGGGTTAATTGTGCATGATTCGCAAAGTTCTGCAACAAATGTGCACATCTCTAGTAGTCGGCCACAAGGGGTGATCTGCTATCGCTTGTATCAGCAGCTTTCTTTTGCAGTCCCATTGTGCATTCACAATACCAACAAATATGAATCTGTATATCATATGTTTTCAGATATACGTCATTAGAGAAATTGGAGCTACACAAGGCGTGTGAGGACCTTACATTGTTCTAATGATATACTGTATGCAGAGTTTAATTTATCACCATCTCCATCCCTCTTTATCTCTCCCTTTAATATATATATATAAACAAAGATAACAAGCGCGCACACCATAGTGTGATACAGTATAAAAAATATTTCATGAAAAGATATATAGTGTTTAGACAAGCTCTCACTCACTCACTATTTGCTATAAGAGATATGATGGAGCGAATCTGATGACCTATTCAGTGTCTCCCGTAAGGCTGAGATTATACTCACCGCGCGCGCACGATGGAGCGCGTGCACATGGCGCACGCCTGACGCTTGCGCAATGTGAACTGTGATTCAGGCGATGCTCAGGCGACTGGGAGGCGTGGCAGTGACATCACGTGAACGGTTCGCCCTCATTGGCTGAACCGCGCACGTGACCCGGCCGTCGCCAGGCAAAAACAAATTCATTTGTCTGGCCGAGACTCGTGCGCGGTCACGTGCTATGTGCGCCTTCATTGGTATTCATTAGTTTGTTCCAGCGGCGCGCGGCACCAGTAGAATCGCAGCCTTAGCCTGTGTGCTGAGCTACACTGTATCGCCTTATACATTAAGGGCTACAGTTGCGAGGGGTGGTATTTAACAACTTATCATTTGTAACATATATACCATAGCTTTGCAGTAGTTGATCTATTTAGTACTATGGGCGTATCGGTGTTAAAGCTGCAGTTCAAGCAATATCCTACACGTGAGTTTTTTTTAAATAAATCAGTTCTGTACTACGAGAAAATTATTTTAGCATTTAAATTTTTTTTTAATTTTTTTTATGTATTCTAATGTAATAGGCATTTTTGCTCCTATAGCAACCATATACAAAGTCATATCCCCTTCCCCTTCTGAAACAGCATCACATTTTTGAGCCCTGTCCTCTCTACAGTGAACCAATCGAATCTAGTGCCTGCCTATCACATGATCTTCCTCAGAGAACTTTGGCTGTCAGTGCAGCAGAAGATTACCCAAGATGCATTTAGTGAACCCCTCGCCGAATTTCAGCGATCGATTACAGGGAATGGATCGATCAGCAACTTTGCTAATCACTTGTCAGTGTGCAGATTGTATTGATGCACACATTGAACGGGGAAACAAAGTGCTGCTGTAAAGGTACAGGTGTACCCCGGTTTAAGGACACTCACTTTAAGAACACTCGCGAGTAAGGACATATCGCCCAATAGGCAAACGGCAGCTCACGCATGCGCCTGTCAGCACGTCCTGAACAGCAATACCGGCTCCTACCTGTACCGAAGCTGTGCGCAAGCGGGGAGACTATAGAGCATGTTACACATGCGTTATTTACATCAGTTATGCAAGTATATGACTATTGCAGTACAGTACATGCATCGATAAGTGGGGAAAAGGGAGTGCTTCACTTTAAGTACATTTTCGCTTTACATACATGCTCCGGTCCCATTGCGTACGTTAATGCGGGGTATGCCTGTATAGCAGTGCACCTATGTACAGAGCATTTTTCTCAGCCCTATTATATGGTCTTAGGAGTTGCACAAGCCTTATTTTGGTGATCCACTCACTTAACAGTAACACTGATTTCAGCCCAATGATGACTACTCTATATACTGCTACCTTAGTACCCTACTAGTATTTATGCATTTATATCACCTTTTTTATCCATTACGCTAGGCAGTTTGTCATAGTCATAGTGAGTGCTTTTATTTTATATCTATAATTAATACAGCTATTATTATTCATCCAATGCACTTTCTGCACTTCACTATTTAGAAGTCTCGGTTCTCTATCGACGGGGATATTTTTCTCTCTTTTTTTATATTCAAACTGAGACTTTAATTTCACAATGAGAAAGGAATATAACACTCAATTAAAGATTCTTAATAAAAATTGTTCTATATATGAAAAGGGTGTGTCAGTAGCGCTCCTTCAATAATAATATCAAAAGTGAATATTAAAGTCTAATTGTGTAATATGAAGGAAAAAATCGAGTATGGGCTGATCACTGCAATAGATAGGGCTGGAGGCTAATGTCCAATTAAAAAGTATTTATTTTAAACAAGCATAACAGCAAAAAGATAGGCAACAAGGTCCTCTGACGCGTTTCACGCTCGATGAGCGCTTTATCAAATTGATTTTTTCCTTCATTCACTTCTGGACTGAAGCACGCCATTCTGGGACTCAGCAGACGCCATAATCGTGAGTGTTTATCATTACCCACGGATACAGATGTCTTCCTCCGACAGCCAGTGTGTTTCTTCACTGCCCCAGCCGCCTAGACAGACGGGTTGACATTTGTGCACCTTAGCTTGTTTCGTCACCACTGACCCCCGGTTGTACATTTTTGTCTCCCTATTACGGTTGTGCATTATGGGGTTTAATTGTGAGCGGGATTTTCATTCTATGATATACACACATCATTGTGCATTTCGGTTGGTGATTGTTATATGGCATTAGAAGTCCCGGATTTATTCATGATACTATGACTCCACGCTGTAACATTTTGTTGCACCAGTTAGGGGATCTCTTCTATTTCTCCCATGTTCCACTAATTGTGTAATATAATGGTGACTCAGTGATATATATGTTAAATTCAATAACAATATATAATAGTGCAAAAAATAAAATTATTAAAATAAAAAGTGCATACAAGTCAGCATACTGTAAATAGCCAAGGAGAAAAAAAATAACTCAAAAAGATCTCCAATAGGATCGGGAATCCGAGGCTGCTTATTTATTTATTTATTTATTTATAAAGTGTTTTACCAGGAAGTAATGCATTGAGTTACCTCTCATTTTCAAGTATGTCCTGGGCATAGTTTTGATGACAGATACATGGTTACACATGCATAGTTACATTAAGTGAACATGGTATACATTATATACAAGACATTGCATGCACAGTAAGAGATAATATATGTTATAGGTGCATGTAACCGTTACAGTCCAGATTAAAATGTGATACAGCTTTAGTTTTGAAAGAACTTAGACCAGTGGCGACTGTGAGAGTCTCCGGTAGGTTGTTCCAGTTTTGGGGTGCACGGTAAGAGGAGGAGCGGCCAGATACTTTGCTGAACCTTGGGACCATGAACAGTCTTTTCCAATCAGATCTCAGATTATAAATGCTGCATGTGATAGCGGTGAGGAGCTTGTTCAGACAGATGGGTAGCTTGCCCAGAAAGTATTTGAAGGTGAGACAGGAAAGATGAACTTTGCGCCTAGACTCAAGTGATGGCCAATCTAGTTCTTTGAGCATTTTGCCGTGATGTGTGTTGTAGTTGCATTGGAGAAAATATTATATCTGTGACGCTCCATACATACACAAATGGTGGTAAAAAGGATATATACAACCCGTAATGGTGGCTTCGTCGGGGGTTAATAGGTCATTCATATCCATTTGTATTTAATTTGCACGTTTAGAAAGTTAGGGCTACCTTATTTGTTTTTCTTTTAGTTGCATTGGAGGACAAAGCGGCATATTGAATTGTAGAGAGTATCAAGTTTGCTAAGGTGGGTTTGGGGTGCCGAGCCATGTACTATGTCCCCATAGTTTATAATTGGCATTAGCATCTGCTGTGCGATACGCTTTCTGACCAGCAGACTTAGGGAGGATTTGTTCCTATAAAGTACACCTAGTTTGGCGTAGGTTTTGGATGCCAGGGTATCAATGTGCAACCCAAATGTAAAATGGGAGTGGTATTAGAGTTGGTTCTCCAAAGATGAACCGCATCAGAAAAGATATCTAAAAAACAAGATGAAAAGCGCACGCGCCATATGGTGTGAGACAGTATAAAAATATTTCATTCATAGATATAGGGTTTACTTACAAGGTTAAAATTGCATAGTGTGTATAACTGGTAATAATGTTACCAGACATCCATGAATCTCAGTACAACTTGCACAATACCACCAGTCTCTGGTATTCAATACCAGCTCACAAGTTCCGTATTCAGCGTCTCAGTATAAGCTATCCAGATCTTTAAATGTAGGGAATAATGCCGGCCTCACTCAAATCAATAATGAGTTGATGGGAATTCAGAACAACAACCGCTGGTAGTAATAATGTTGCTAATATTGTAGTTATAGCCCCAGCACCCAAATTACAGGGCAAATGGCAATTCTACCATGATGCCAGTAACATGTTCGCAGCATGCCGGAAGAGTTCCAGCAAGATAACCGCTGCTATCGATAAGTCACTGGTGGTTTGTTGGAACAAATTGAAGCAACCGCTCAAACGTGACCCACGACAGAACAAACAGTGGGAGTGCGGAAGTCCAGAGGCACCACGTGTCACGTAGTAATGTCCACATCACGGGTCTTTCAGATTTAGACAATATTTGTGCTGTAAAAGTTGAAATGGGAGACATCCTACATAAATCCCCCGCTAAAAAAAAAAAAAAGAAGAGTGGAGAAAGTTGTGATATTTTGCGTTTAAAAATAACAATTTGTGAACCTTGTAGGGTCATCACGCTACGGCGCTGCGCATGTATTCAATTCTGCAACCGAGACCGTCATTTTATTTGTGTCCCTGATGTAAACCTCTATAAAAATTAACAGGCATTAAAAACTGCTCTCCTTGTTCCAGATTCCAGAAAGTGGGGCAGTCGTGGCTTATACACCACAGTATGCCAGGCTTAACAGCCCGAGTACTAAATAGCTCCACAGTCTTACTCTGAAACCGTAGGCTAATGGGCTCAGGGGCAGACAATTGGCTCTATGATCCGTTGTAATTTAAGGAGCAGAGTGCCACCATCCCCAGCTTTGTACAGGCATACCCCGCATTAACGTACGCAATGGGACCGGAGCTTGTATGTAAAGCGAAAATGTACTTAAAGTGAAGCATAACATTTTTTCCACTTATCGATGCATGTACTGTACGGCAATCGTCATATACGTGCATAACTGATGTAAATAACGCATTTGTAACAGGCTCTATAGTCTCCCCGCTTGCGCACAGCTTCGGTACAGGCAGGGAGCCGGTATTGCTGTTCAGGACGTGCTGACAGGCGCATGCGTGAGCTGCCGTTTGACTATTGGGCGATATGTACTTACTCGCGAGTGTACTTAAAGTGAGTGTCCTTAAAGCGGGGTATGCCTGTACTTACCTAAAATCCACCTATCTGTATTGTCATTTTGTTACCAGAATCTGTTGATAATTAGACTCGATGCACCGATTTACATCGAAACACAGACCGGAATTGAGAACCCCTGCACTCCCCTTCCCCCCCTTTCCTTCTGTACTACCTTCCAAATGTACCCCCCCCCCCATAATATTAATTGTTGTATATTTATTGAATTGTTTGTAAAACCAATAAAATATGAGTATTAAAAAACAAACAAAAAAAAATGCTCTCTCTTGACGCAGTGCTTTTCCTCTTCAATTTGTTCCCAATCGGTCACAAGAATGAACAGAAACAGGAAAGTAAATCAAACCATTGTGGTTTTTTTTTGTCCAAACTAGTTTTTTTTTAGACTAAACTAACACTGTTTGTAGCAGATTATCTGTATCTCCAGCACGTTCCTGCATGCATGGTGACTGCGTATATACTGTACATTGCTAGAAGGGGGTACAGAATGCATTTTATTTATAAAAATGTTTTACCAGGAAGTAATAGATTGAGAGTTACCTCTCGTTTTCAAGTATGTCCTGGGCACAGAGCTATAACAATACATGGTTACATTAAAAGAACAGGGTTATACAGTCAATTCACAGACACTTCATGGACAGATAGAGTTGGAAAATTGGGTACAGGGGATAAAAGGGCTGGTGAGTTTCAGATTGAAATAGAGAAGCTTTAACATCACCAAACATCATTTGGTCTTGTGTACTCTACAGAGACCCTGGGTTTCAGCTTTTGACACCTTTCAGAACATTGGGCTTACTAAATGTCCCATGGTGGACATAGACGCCTGGCTGCCAGCTATCGCTCACTCTTCTCTGCCCCATCCCACTCTTACGCCTTTTGCCCGGAGCTCTGCGAGGTTTGAACAGCTGTGAAAGGGGGTTTATTCTGTCACAACAAAGCCCCCCTCCCCTTCCCCCACAGACTGACTGTGTAATGGAGCTCGCTGATGCATGAGGCATTGGAGAAAGCTAATGAACCCTGCCCCCTCTCCACCCTCCTATTCAGCAGATGGAGGGGGAGTAAGGGAAGGGAAGCAGGTGGATGGCGGATGGAGAATGAAGCTATGCAGTCAAAAGCTCCAAAAATAAAAGGCCTGGTGGTGCTGAACTGGCCAGTCTGGGCATATATAATTACACATATATCACAAGAGAGATGCGGCTTAGGGAGAAATCCTACCCATCATCTATAAAACGCACCTGTTTTCTGCATTATGACTTTATATAGTGTTACCAGTAGATAGTGCAGTGCGCAAAGGGAGAACAATGCAGGCTCAATGAATCCCTTGTGACTAGACGTTACTATTTTGTGACTGGTTAGCCAGGAACATGTACAAAATGTAAATGGGACGGCAGATACGGATCGCTCGTCCCACTTATTCTTCCCATCGCAGAGCAGCTTCCCAGGCTCGCGAGGAGCAGGTCTGACATTGGCAACGCCAAAGTAGATTTGGAGAGGGGGAATGTTGCAGAGCGAGGGTTAGCAGTTTCTTGCGGCGATAGAACAAAAGGAGACAGTCAGTCCTACACACAATTGCGGACAACGTCAAGCTTTTTGTTACCGTAATGCTCGAAGAAGCTGCAATGGGATGCTATTTTTGCGGGGGATGTGCAGCGCTCTGACGCCTTCTTGTAACGTAGAGCGCGAGGCTGCGTATTCGTACTGGATCTCGTATTTCGGCAAATATTCCTTGGTTTTGCGCCGGCACTATATTTTATTTTCACGCCATTTCATCGATTAAATGAAAGGGCGTAAATAACGTCGGAGGGCGGTGCAGGGACTGTGCGTCTTAAAATCCCATCCTAATTAATAAAGCAAATTCTTTTTTTTTTTAGCATAGGACGTAAAGAGTAAAAGATCCCCCTCCTCCGGTAGCAGAAGTCGGCA
Organism: Ascaphus truei; assembly: GCF_040206685.1. Taxonomy (NCBI): domain Eukaryota; kingdom Metazoa; phylum Chordata; class Amphibia; order Anura; family Ascaphidae; genus Ascaphus; species Ascaphus truei. The sequence continues at coordinate 107,442,063 of NC_134488.1, read as the reverse complement.
ATAAAGCCGTGATTGTGATGACTAGATCGTGTAAAAGAGAGAATATCAGCGTTTCTGCGCCGTGATGGAATGCTTAGCCTTTCCCGTGGCCCATTTGCAGGGATGTGCGTATGACTTCAAAGGCGCTTCAACATTTCAATTCAAATTTCTCTTCAATTTTGCGTTTCTGTGCAATTTCAGCAAAAGTGACAGTGCTCAAATGTTTCTACAATTTGGCAAAACTGGCGATATTTGAAGGGCTATTTAGGCTGAGTGCAACTATTTGGGACCTCTTCTCATCGTCTTTGTAATTCAATATTTGAAGGGTCATGTGACCAGCAAATTGACTTTTAATGTTTGGTAGAAAAATAAAACGACCATTTCCACAGGGAAAGGTTGGCAAAGTGTCGCTTCAGCGAAAATGTTGCATTTCTCATCTGTAGTCACATCAAGACCAAATTCAGCTAATAAAGTTAAAGGTTTAAAAAATGTTGGGGAGTTTATAGAAAAAAAAAGAGTTTGTATAAAGAAACAGACAATCGCAGCAATATAAAATATTAAAAGTATTTTAAAAATCAGCAATTTGTTTTTTTTCCTTTTATATGAATAACATTTAGTTCATCTAGGCTGATAAACTGTTGCTTCAATCAGAGGAAAGGTTGCAATGTGAGCAATCTAAGCAATATCCTACGTGTGTTTATTTTTAAATAAATCAGTCCTGTAGTATTAAATAATATTTACTACCTTTTTTTGTTTTAAAATTCAACTCAATGCCATTTTAAAGAATTTTAATAGACTGAGCATTCTTTGATTTCTATAGCAGGTTTTAGCGCACGTCCCCAGCAGGCAAGATCTTTGCAACACTTTCCTGTTTTAGATAAGTTGCTGCCAATGTTCCAAGCACATTGAGCTGCAAACTGTAGCCATAGATAATGTTACATTAGTAAAACAAGGACACATTGTAGCTACTGAGTTACACCGACTGCAGGATTGATGTGAAACTGAAAGGCAGCCATTTAGTGAACCCTGGGAAGCAGGATTTTGCTCATCAATCACGGGAGAACGGCAGATTAGGTCATTCGTTTTCAATAAAGGCAATCAAAGGCTGCATATATTAAAACAAAAAAAATATTTGTTTTTTATTTTTGTAAACTGCTTGGGTTGCCTCTTAAAAGGGGCCAAAAAAATTAAATAAAAAACTTACAAAAATGTATAAAACATGATCTCTGGACCACTAAAGAATGAAGTAGAACGTGAGAATCACTGCGGGTGCGATTAATACATTTGTTAAACTAATGCAAATAATACATTCATTGTACAATGAAGTGGGGGGATTGCTGGTTTGGCTTCTGCTATAGGTTTCAGCTCAATAAACATTTTCATATGTAACTGAATATACATCTGAAAATCACAATTTGCTTGCTCTGCATATTTACTAACCCAGGTTACAGCCAAATGCTGCTAGCCGAAGCCGCACAATGAAATGAAATAATCTTCAGATCTGCCCCGTTATAATGTATGGTGTGAGCAGGAGAGACAGGAGATGCAATCAGTAATGAAAGGCAGGGATAAGCAATTGGTTTAAAAAAAAAAAAAAAAAAAAAAGACAGATGGCTGGCTCTAGATTATAAGAAAAGACAATTCTCCAATGAGATGCAGGCACTCAATGTGATAAGCAAAACATAGGTAAATCCACTCATACACTCATCGCTGCAGTCTAAACAATGGTCCTTTTTTGGGGGCAGAAATGTTGAGACTGCTGATTTTGATTATAATAGGGAGTTTTCGCATCTCATCAGATTGAGATTCTGTTTGTAAAGGAGAATGTGTGTTTTCCATGTACAGGAATAGTACATCATTTACAGTTTTCCCTTGGGGTGCTCCGATCATCACACCCTAGATTGTGGGGACACACACTCACAAAGTTAAAGGTTTGCAGATCTCTCTCTGAATACAATTTGGGGCTGGCAGATTGACAGTGCAATTTTCCCTGGGGAAAATGTACTGAGGGCAGCAGGCAGGCATAAAACTTGGTTTGGCTTGGGTATGTCCCTTATAGCATGGAGCCATCTGGTCATTGTAGCAATTGACAATATCCGGAGCAGAAAGACACTAATAGGCCAGTGTGTGAGAAGGAAGGGTTGTGAGAAACTTAAATCTGCTCGAACACATGATAATAATAATAATAAGAAACGACAACCTGTTGTAGGTGTCTGTTTAGCAACGTCGGCCAACTGGAAAGCTCGGGCAGCAAACTTCACCGGATTTATCAAATAGAAAAATTCTATTAAATTCTACGGTCAGGAGAGTTTGAGAAATAGCACACATCACAGGAGAATCTGGGCCATTTGTTTATTTAACACTGCTAACCAAGTCCATGCACACTACTATATTATCACAGGCAACAAAGACAACCATAGCCTCGCCCTGTTTTATTTGTGTTTTCTTTCACACGTGGTGGAAAAATTATTTTATAAATGGATTTGGAAAGATTACTATTTATCCACTGTAATATGTCTTAAAGCCAAAATGCACCAGGTATATATGTAAACATAGATATTCTAACATACTGTAATTCCTAACATAAACCCCAGCAAAAAGTACCTTTACCCAAATGTTTTTATATATATATATATATATATATATATATATATATATATATATATATATATATATTCTCTTACTAAGATTATATTTTCAAAACTATAAAACTGGAACAACCTACATCAGTTTAAGTGTTTTCAAAACTAACATCAGTTTAAGTGCTTTCAAAACTAAGGCTGTCTCCCATTTTAATCTGGTCTGTAACTGTTTCATAAGCCTATAATATACATCTTCTTTAACTGTGCATGCAATGTATTGTATATAATGTATACCCTGTTCATTCATGTAACTGTATTTGTAACCATGTATTATTTGTCATTTTAACTCTATGCCCAGGACATACTTGAAAACGAGAGGTAACTCTCAATGCATTACTTCCTGGTAAAATATTTTATAAATAAATAAATAATCAATTTTAAAATTAAACCAAATTATAATATCCAAATATTTTTTCATTTAATATTCAGAACACTTGCTACTCCAATCATTATTGCGAGCTCCCATGGGTTCTGCTTAACTATCTTTTTAAACAGTGTACTTTCCAAGCACTTGAAAGAAGCCAGGAAAAATGTTGACAAAAAAATTAAGCATAATGTATTTGTCTTAAATATAAATATATTCGGTACATTCATTCTGGAGGTAAAAAAAATAAGTAATAAAATAAATATACGTATTGTGTGGTCAGGGAGGTTTTAAAGTGGCAAACTGTACAGGCTATTTTATGAAATGATGGATTTTGTTTCCTGAACTGGTTGTCTCATGTTGCAGAATTGCTTCATGTCGATTCTATCTCCGTTTGGCTGGATTCTAATGGCATGAAAATATTCTCCTGGGAGTCAATACCAATCGCATCACTAGCGTTCATGTTACTGGTTGGCTGGGAACTAAAGAGAAGGATAACCGCTGAACCAGGGGTCTTCCAAGACCTGCAGAATACGTTGCTTAAAATATACAGCTCAACCCCGTTAGAACGCGATCCGTTACAACGTGAAGCCGCTTATAACGCGACGCAAGCGTGGCTCCCAATTTTCGTATTTAGGAATACTTTACAACACGATTATTGGTGTCTTAAATACTTTATTGTACAATGCCTACAATTGTACATTATTTCTAACGCGATCCGCTTATAACGCGATGTGATTCTTTGGACCCCAAGCACAGCGGTATAAGGGGGTTGAGCTGTATATATATATTTTTTGGTGCTTTAATTAAGAGAGCTGAAACTTCTATTAGAGTAAACGTGTCTATATGTGTGGGTAACATTTAGTAATGCGTTTCAAATACCCTTACAGACAGCCATGGAATAGCCTTATAAGTTCTATCTCTTCATTAATACACACGAGAGGAGATAAGAGAACTAACAAAACATTTGGAGCTTTAGATATTTATTTCTACAATGTTTTACCAGGAAGTAATACATCAAGAGTTACCTCTTGTTTTCAAGTATGTCCTGGGCACCGAGTTATAATGATAATACATGGTTACACGTGATATTTACAGGCATTTCACGGATACTTGGGGACAATATATGTTATGGGCATATTTAACGGACAATTAACAGTTATAGACAAGATTAAAATGTGAGACCGCTGAGTTCTTGAAAGAACTTAAACTGGAGACGGCTTTGAGAGTCTCTGGTAGGTTGTTCCAGTTTTGGGGTGCACAGTAACAGAAGGAGGATCGGCCGGATTATTTGTTGAACCTTGGGACTGTGTACAGTCTTTTGGAGTCAGATCTCAGATAATAAGTGCTGCATGTGGTAGGGGTGAGGTGCTTGTTAAAATAGACGGGTAGCTTGCCCAGAAAGTATTTGAAGGCAAGGCAGGAAAAATGTACTTTGCGTCTGGATTCAAGAGATGGCCAATCTAGTTATTGGAGCATTTAACAGTGATGCGTGTTGTATTACATTGTAGGACAAAGCGGCATATTGAGTTGTAGAGGGTGTCTAGTTTGCTAAGGTGAGTTTGGGGTGCTGTACCATATACGATGTCCCTATAGTCTATAATTAGCATTAGAATTTGCTGTGTGACGAGCTGGTTTAGGGAGGATTCGTTCCTATAAAGTACACCTAGTTTGGCATAGGTTTTGGATGTCAGGGTATCAATATGCTACCCAAAAGTTAAATAGGAGTCAAACCATATGCTCATATTTTTAAAACTAGTGACTGGGGCAAGATTAGTTTTAGAGTTGGTTCTTATCTGAAGCTCTGTCATTGGTAGCTTTAGAAATTTAGCCTTAGTCCCAAATACCATAATCACAATTTTTTCAGTGTTTAAACAGAGTTTGTTCTGTGAAATTCAGGGTTCATGTCTTAAAAAATCAGATTAAAGTACAAGATCAGGGACGCTAGGGCTGTGTGCATATAAGATTGTGTTATCCGCATACATATGCATTGAAGTGGCCTTACAAGCTGTAGGCAGATCATTAATGAAGACTGTAAAGCGTTGGGGACCCAGAACAGAGACTTGCGGGACCACACAGGTGATATCAAATGGAATGGGACGTTTGGCCATGGTGAGTCGTTCTGGCGGCGGAGCGTCAGTGGCGCTTTGGTTGCAGTCGAATCACCAAACATCCTAGACCAATTTTCAAGGGGTTAGAGTTAGAGCCTGAGATAGACTCATAATGGGATCTACCTGATAGATGGGAGTGAAACCAGTTTAAAGCGTGTTCCCCTATTCCAGAGCACTGAAGCTTGTTTAACAAGATAACACAGTGTCAAAAGTCTTTGCAAAATCTAGGAATATTGCACCATTTAGTTGTCCCAGTTCCATTCCACACTAAACCTTATTCCAACTTATTAGATGGTATTTACTGGTTAGTGGTTTGGGCGAAAACCAGATTGGAATTGGCTATGGAAATTTGTGCTGGTATAGAAATCGCTTGATTGGGAGTGGACACATTTTTCCATGACTTTTGATAGCATTGGAAGAAGTGAGATTGGTTTTTAGTTGGGGACAATGTTTTTCTCCCCACTTTTGTAGACTGAGACAACTCTGGCAGTTTTCCACGTCTGTGGGATGTGCCCTGAAGACAAAATAAATTTGATTAGGGAGGCAAATGGCACGGCAATGGCTGGAGCACGAAGACGAAGGAACGTTGATTGCACTAGGTCAGGCCCACATTGGCTGTTTCATTGTAATGTTAGGAGCGCTTGTGTCATCTCCTATTCAGATACTGGGACAAACGGAAAATTGTGGGAAGTGTTGGGAGGGGGTGGAGATATAGGGGTTCTCACAGGTTGGGCTTTATGAATTTAATTAGGGTGGCGCTTTGACAGTAGGGAAGTAGCCCACCCCACAAAGTATTAATTGAATGCGTTTGCTATGTCAGTGGGATCTGTCAGAGTAGTATCATCCTTTTTGATATTAGATGGTTGTTGTTGGCTAGAAGGCTGGAACAGATATGGACTGATGAGTGAAATAAATAACCTAACACAATTTCCCATTTCTTCCAGATTATAAACACGGCTGCACTCACTGCTACTGCACAATGTAAAAATATCATTGTAATTAGAACTCAACCTGCCTTAGGCCTCGGCCATGTTACGTGCTTGCTGATGGAAGCGCGCTGAGGCGCAATTAGAGCGGCTTTAGTAGGGGCTCACTTGCGCTTCCGCGCGCTTGCGGAAGCGCAGGTCTTAGGGGAATTTAAAATTCCCCTGCTTGCCGGCGAGACAGGCCGGTCACGTGAGCGGTTCGCCCAATGACGGCGAACCAGCTCCGTGATGTCACTGGCCCACCCCCGGCCAGTGACGCGCCTGCCCCCGGACCACCCCCTGACGGCCTGCTGAGAGCGCTTGCGGTAAGTAACCGCAAGGCCAGGGAAAGCACCCGCTTTCCCTGAGCCTCAGCGCGCCTCAGCACGCCAGCGGTAAGCGTGTCCGAGGCCTAACTCACGTTTCTCCAATGGAGTTGGACTCACATGCAAAAATTCCCTCTTATTGTCTTGCTACTGGATCACTTCCCTATTTGTTAATATCATGGAGTAACAATGGCTATTCATCTTTACTAAACACTGTTAAATAAATTTCAGAAGAACTCTTGTAGCAGCTTAATTTATTTATAAAAATGTTTTACCAGGAAGTAATACATTGAGAGTTACCTCTCGTTTTCAATTGTGTCCTGGGCATAGAGTTTTCTAACAATACAATGGTTACATTAAAAGAACAGGGTTATACAGTCACTTCACAGACATTTCATGGGCAGATAGAGTTGGAAAATTGAGTACAGGGGATAAAAGGGCTGGTGAGTTTCATTAGCTGTGAGATTTATTTCTGTTGATGAAGAGTCTAAAATGTATATATTTTAAACATATGTGTTTGCGTATTTGCACCTTTAAAAGCAGACAGTAGTCTAACCAACAAAAAAAAAAGAGGGCGATGATCTACCCACAAGGGGGCTGTCCATGCCCCTCACCTGCCTGTCTGGTGCTGGTAAGGAGAATGCTGCTGAAGCCAGTCAGGCACTCTGACTAATGGGAAAGAGGGAGGGATAATTAGCATTTTCAGTGGCAGCTGGCCGAGTGGAGAAATTGTGATTTCTTTTCTGTTCTAAAATGACACATTGTTCGTTGGAGCACAATTCTCCCTGCAGGAGAGCAGCAGAGAGTGTGCCAAGGTATTGTCGTGCAAATCAGGAGCTTTTTGTGCCTGAATTAGCCAAAGAAGGATTAAGGGAGATGGCCTGCAGGCCACTAATAGCAGGGATGAGGTCGGGGAGACTTTAGATATGCAAAAAAGGTTTCGATCGGCAGAAGAAGCAAAGCGCAGCAATGTGTAGGAGCAAATGATATAGCTCTGTATTTATTAATGTGTGTATATGTGGATGTATTTTATGTTACCCATTCTGTGCCAAAGAGACATACAAGGCAGGAGGAGCAATTGTAGTTCCTATAAAATTGTATACCAGTATCCCTCACATGCTATCACACCATGACACCATATAACTAGTTGGGCCTTGTAACCATTATATGCATTTTAATGTTTTACTGTAAGGCAATAGACACTATTTAAAATAAAGGGGAACGACAACTATGAGACATCGCTGGATGATGTTTCTCTAGGTTTTTTTTTTGTTTGCTTTCCTCTGGATCAAAATGCTGTCACTACAAATATAAGATAAGAATCCGTTGTGTCAATTCAGCATAGGTTCAACTAAATGGGCATCATCAACCTCATCTACTATGTAACTGAAGCGAAACCTGCTGCTGCTGCCACCATGGTCAGCAACAAATCGTAAAGCAATGCATGGAAGACCTCTTTGGCAGCAAAGGGGTTAAGTATGGCCGCACCCCAGCTTGCAGTTTAAGGGGTTGGTTGTTTATGCGCCGCAGCAGCTGATTGGGCCATTTTGGTCCAAAATTCCCCATTGATTTAATGGGGAATTTTGGCTGAAAATAGCTCGATTGGCTGCTTTGGTTATGTATAGTGCCATATATTGCTTTGTTCTGAGATTTGTTGAAGTAGTTTACTGGCATATGTAAGATGCACGAGCACACACTCTTTCTATGTGTGTGTTTGCGTTCATATACTGTGCGGGTCTGTGTTTGCGAGCCCTCCTTGTTTGCTGCCTGCAATGCGGGGCAGAGCACCGAGTTGCTGGCACCTGCATTTGACGAGGGGGTTTTCAAGATTTCTATTGTGTAGCAAGACACTGCAAGCCTCAGCGAGAGACAAGAGGCTGACAAAATGCTCTGTGTATATGAGGAACATGTATCCCATGGACAATAATGTTCTTCTCTTTGTAACCATTCCTGAAATGAAACAATGCACAAACAAACTAATGGATTCACCCAATGAATAAATGTATATGTAGCAAAGAAGAGGAAGATTTAACACTCATTATTCAAGATGAAATTCCATAATCTTCATGGAAAGAACACAGCCATTGTTCTTACATTTTTACTAAGTCCCATAAAACGGACAAGAAAGAACGTTTTGAGCCAGCGACGCTCTGTGTTATATGAAACCGATTGTGAATTGTGACTCATGTTTCACTCTTGAATAATGTATATGTGTGTATATGACGTACAGTACGTAGGCCAGGGCCCATGAGGTTAATTGTAAAAAAGCCATCCTGGAGAGGTTAAGGGAGGCTAAGTGGGGAGTTGAATCTGTATCCATAGTAGACGGATGACGCTAGAGTGAGCCAAGACAGAACAGGAACAAAATTGGATTAGGGCTATTTAAGAAAAGAGGAATGAAAAAGATAAAGAAAGTGTTTCTTCCACGCTTCCTTGCTTTGGTCCTGTCTGTACTGTTCAGCTCACCCTGCTACTGCTGGGAGTCTCAATGGATATTTGCATCTGTTCAAAGGGGCACAGGACAGCAGCCCTAATCCCAGCAAGGGGTAGAGTAATGGCAGTGACACGCTTCCCTACTGGCCTCCTTTGTAAACCCCTTCTTTTCTCTCCAGATCTTGGACAAAACGATCGCTCTAATGAAAACCAGACAGCAACTTAAGAAACTTTTAATTTTCTTTTAAGCAGGGTTTTGTCCTAAGGACAAGTGTATTTAAACCTTTTTTTCTCATGCAGAAAGAATGCGGCTGTTTAGTTTGCTCTCTCCGTAAATGGGCTGGTAGTTGAGTTGTCCTCGTTCGCCGTCAAGAGTCAGAGGCGAAAATGACTGTGTTTTGGGGCTTTGGGACCAAACCCCCCCCAATATATTTTATTGGAATAATTCTAATATGAAGTACTGAGATTCCCTTGATATCTATAAGACCATTACTGCTGGCTTCATCTGCATTTCTGCACCATTTTCTAGCCAAGAACTGCTTAGCTCTGCCACTGCATACAGTAGTTGTCCTAAAATAGAAACGACATTCTGTATATTCTGGGGAACGTTTCTCTTATTCACACCAGCAGTAGCTGCGGCAGTTTCAATTATTCTCTATTAGCTTGTTCTTCTGTCCCATTGCATGAAAACAGAGGCAATGACCCTAATAATACTCTTAACGCTTAACTTTCACTCCCAAAGAACTTTGTACTTAGAGCTCAAATCCATTAATGAAGCCACATCTGAGTTGAAATCCTGGTAGCACATTTTTGGCACTTCAGCCTGCATGACAGCCACCAAAGAGAAGGGTGTCCTTGGTCAGTCTGTGAAGACTCAGGATAGAACCAGCAGTGGCAGGGTCAGTGAGTGGGAGGCTATTTCTGATCATATTGACAGCAGATGTGCCGATTGGGAGCAAGGAAAGACAGCAGGCGTCAAGAATGACTAAGAACATGAGGAGTTTGTAAGACGATGGCAGGGGGCAGCGAGGGAGGGCGTTTTGTGCTGAAGTGTGTCGTAGACCGATTGTAACCTTTCTCCCCTCAAGAATCCCCCCAGCTTAATTTTTCCATGGAGTGACAACCCCATATATCATGAAATGGGAGGGAAAGCTGGAGTAGGCTATTGTCTGATGCTGAGAGGGGGATGGGGTGGCTTTGCTCTTCATAGAAGGTTTAATACAATGGAATCACTTACATAGGGATGGCAGGACTAGCATGAAGCCTGGCAGCACTCAAGCTTTGTCATTCAGAGAGCCACTTTAGCAATGAGTCCAGTCTCAAAGAGCCACATTCAGATGTTCTTTTGTTCAAGTTTAACATTTAAAGCCTTTGCAGCACCAGCTTGTCCTACTCTATTCAAACTGTGTCAAACATATCTTCATCTTTTGGCGATTTTTAAATACATTTGTGATCTAAATCTGAAGTTACTGGAAGTTTTAAAGATGGCGGCCCTAATTTACTAACTAATGTGCCGCGCCCTGCATAAGGCCGCTGCATGAATGTTGTTATATAAAGAAATAATTCATATTCTTATTAAAAGTTGCCAAAATAATGATAACGCTATGTGGTTTTATACTTAATTTTAGATTTGAAATGCTTAGAAACTAAAGAGGAACGGACAAAAAAAAAAAAAAGGGCACAGGAGTAGCTTATGGGGTAATAACACTGCCTCTGAAACATGTGAACCCAGTTCAGTCCCAGCACTTTATCTCCCTGTGCATTAGAATGTAAGCTCTTTGAGACAGTAACTCAAGAGAATGCTAAATAATTTTTACAGCGCATCGTACATTGTCAACGCTATATAAGAAATAGTTATTCCAATATTACTAGTAGAAGGATTATATGAATGTGATTCTTTGATGAAAAGAGAATGGTAAATGTTGTTACAGCTCAACCACCTTATAACGCTGTGCTTGGGATCCAAAGAATCACATCGCGCTATAAGCGGATCGCATTAGAAATAATGTACAATTGTATGCATTGTACAATAAAGTATTTAAGATATCAATAATCGTATTGTAAAGTATTCATAAATACGGAAATTGGGAGCCACGCTTCACAGCGCGTTATAAGCGGATTCGCGTGGTAACGGATCGCGTTATAATGGGGTTGAGCTGTACTTATATTTTTCTGCTTGATCTGCAGACGCACTTACCAGAACAGAAAATAACAAAACAAACGCGCAACTAAAATGAGCTAACAATTGTGAATTAATAGTGATTAAATACTACCACTAAGTACCCACGTGAGTAACATAAATGATAACTGTGTTACCAATCTATGAATAAAGGAGAGTCTGCTGCTGCAAATAGGGTAGCCCAGAACCCTGAGTAACTAGAAAAGACAAAACAAAAAACAGCGCACAACGCTCATCGTGAAAAATGTCAAATACAATTTTATGATATATATGATTCAAGGTTCTGCGTACATCAATCAACTGAAAAACAGGCACAGAATGTGACAGTATTGGTTGTTACCACTCATGGACACTGGAACACACAGGAACAGGAACGATGGATATCTTTGTCCACATCAAGGAAAGGGAGTCCCTGACCCAAAGAGCTTACAATCTAATTGGTAAGTAGGAAGAACATGCAGACACAGTAGGAAGGTGTTCTGGTAAGTGCAGGAACGATGGATATCTTTGTCCACATCAAGTGTCTGCGGCCAAAAGAACTATGGGGTCCCGTTGGCTGGAGAATGTGCCCAGAGAGTCTAGTGTACTCAACTCCAGAGTCCAAATAATCGTGTCCAATGTTCCGTTATGCAGGGGGTATTAGCAACTGCACTTACAGCCTCGTGGGACGGCGTCTGGCATCTGACTCGTGGCTCCACAATGAGTGCCGTCGAGCAAGGATGATGTCACCGTATCATCGTCAGTACGGGAGAGTGCTTGGAGTGGTGTAAAGTCTACAGGACACTATCTTGAACCACAATGCAACTGCACTCACAGCCTTCAGGGAAGAAGTAGCCTTTTAGCGCTACGAAACGCATTGGAATATACCACTTATCAACCTTAATGCGATCCATTGTGGTTCAAGATAGTGTCCTGTAGACTTTACAACACTCCGAGCACTCTCCCGTACTGACGCCGATACGGTGACGTCATCCTTGCTCGACGGCACTCAGTGTGGAGCCGCGAGTCAGACGCCAGACACCAGACGCCATCCCACGAGGCTGTGAGTGCAGTTGCTAATACCCCCTGCATAACGTAGCATTGGACACGATCATTTGGACTCTGGGGTTGAGTACACGACTCTCTAGGCACATTCTCCAGCCAACGGGGACCCCATAGTTCTTTTGGCCGCAGACACTTGATGTGGACAAAGATATCCATCGTTCCTGCACTTACCAGAACACCTTCCTACTGTGTCTGCATGTTCTTCCTACTTACCAATTAGATTGTAAGCTCTTTGGGGCAGGGACTCCCTTTCCTAAATGTCCCTTCTTCCCATTATGCGTTATTTGTATTAGTTGTTATTTATATGATTATGCCACGTGTATTACTGCTGGGTAGCGCTATATACATTAATGGCGCTATATAAATAAAGATATACATACGTACACACATCTGCTGTTCTGAACTCATAAGTGCTGGAAAGGGCTTGACAGACACTGGAAAGTAATGCCCTGTAGCTGGACTCTTCCAGCACTGGAAACCAGTGGCGGAACTACCATATGTGCAGCTTGTTCGGCTGCACTTGGGCCCACCACCATTCACCACACACTGGGACGTCGTTGCTACACTTATTTTATCAGTGTTCCGACATTTCTTAAAGCCCCCCTCCCTCCACAACCCGTCCACGGACCCTACCTGTGGTGCAAGGCCTTACCCAGCGGCGGATGAAGCCCACCCAGGTGGTCCTAACCTGGGTCGGACCCAAGTTCCGCAATCACCGCCTGGGTAGGCTCTCCCCATCCCCGCACCGATCCACAGGTAGGGCGCCGAGTGGACACCGGTCACTAGTTCTACCCCTGCTGGAAGCTTAAAGTAGCAATACAGGATGCATTGCTTGTTCTTTTATTATTGTAGGCTTGAAGCAGGGGTCCCTGGAGCTGAACCCCATTAATTTCAGCTCTGGGGACTCTTTGCTTCCCTAGATACTTACCAGATATTGTAGGGGGTGCCGGTATTCCTGCAGCCAGGGAACTTGTGTGCCTAACAAAATGACGGCTTTAAATGTCCCATGTCACTCGGGCCAATAGGAAGCCGTGACATCATCCCTTGCAGCTTCGTGTTAACCCACATGACCTGCTCAGAGACCGGGACACCCCTACGGAGGTATCTCTGAAATCAGGGGGTCCACTGAGCTGAAATGAATGGGGTTCATCTCCGGAGACCCCCTGCTTCAATCCTATAACAAACCAAACACACACACAAAAAAGCAAGAAATGCAACCTGTAGCTTTAAACAATGTGGGCACTATAAGAGCCATTACAGACTTTCGGGAGCCAAATGTTGCTTCTAATGCACAGGTGCAGCCACTTGTCTGGAGGTGCCAGAGAGAAGCCAAACAGGACAGGAGGGAAGAAGGGGGGGGGGGGGGGAGGGTGAAGAAAACTAGTATCAAAGATGTGAGAGGCAGAGACAGAAAGGGAAACTTCAGAGACAGCTGGGAAGAATATGAGAATAGAGGAAGAACAAAGGATCATGTATACATCTCTCTTATGTGCTGCTTATCCTTATGTCATTGTTACTGCTACAATGTACTTAAAGCATCAAAGAAAGCCGCAAGTTACCATACAGTGCTAAGCTTTAATGGGATTAATTCACCTGAATGGGACTTAAAGTGGGTTAATGTTCAGCACCATTTAGGAACTTTGGTCTTTATGCATAATATCTAAAATTGTATTCATCTTTACTTTTTTGACGTACAATAACCAAATAATGGTTATTTTTCCAGGCTGTCATTTATTCTTTCACAAACGTGGGACGTTATTCGTCGTTATTGAATACCACTACTTTTTTTTTTTTGCATTTAAAAACTCCAAATACCACGAGTTTTTTTTTATATACACACTCCCAATTTCCCTTTTTATTCTTCGTGTAAAGGAGATTTATTTGAGAGAGAATATTTTGCTTTCTCTTTTATATCAGAAACATTGTATAAATATTTCTAAAACATGGTCAAAAACGCCGTGCCTAAATTTACATCACATTTAGACTTTTTTTTTCTTCTTCAAATGAGCCACAGAATCACATTTTAGTTTTTAAAGCCACTTCTCCCACTGGGTTGGATGTTTTAAAGATGGATGTCCCTTTGAAGTTGAGTATTGGAAGTTGCCATGGCGACGCAGTTGCAGCAATTTCAGGCCGTTGCTTTATTTATAGGGTTTAAGCTCCTAATAAGAGAACCCTGACAGTTCATGTGATAACTATTCATCAAAAGGGACAGAAAAAAGATGAAGAAATGTGTTAGTGGCAACAAAATCTACCCACCCATTGTGCCAGAGGCTTATTATAGAGGAGGTCAAGCTTGGGAGGGGGCCTGTCCTGTTTTGTTTCTTCTGAGTATTATTTAGTTTCCTCTGCGCTCAGAGGCAGATCTGTAGGACTGACCGCAGGGCGAGCAGTACTGCATGTGCAGGGGGGGGGGGGGGATGGGAGGCAAAATGAATGTAAGCCAGTGCGTATTAAAACTGCTGAGAGCAGAGAAATGCAGGTTCCAAGCCGTGAAAATAAACAGCAGATTGCTGATAAAAGAAAACGCCATAGTGAGATGGAGCCTGGGATACAACGGCTTCAGCAGGAGAGGGATATTGAATTCTATACCCAATGTATAGCAATCTGTGCATATATAAAGTATTGCATCCTAGGCCTCCGTTCTAGTCTGCATTCACAGCAGTTAAAGAACAGCAAAGCAACACAACAGGACTAATACAGGACACACAACATGCGATTAGTTAGTGTGTTCTCTAGCTATAACATGTAAGTAGTGTTAAAAGGATAATTAAGCCCCAAAGAGATTACACTGAAAACTTTTAAGTTCTGAAAGCAGCAATCCCCTCCCTTGAGATCTCAATTTTAATAATAATTTTTTTTGGGGGGGGGGGAGCGGGGTCTCTTTTTGGTGTTCCAGCTTTCTTTTCTTTTTTCAAACAGGTTTTTTTAATTTTTGTAATGTTTAGGGTGGGTAGGTGTACAAAACTTAAAAGGGGGCAGGTGGAACAAGAAAGGAGACATGTAAGTATACAATAAACAGTCCTTACAACAGTTTCAAACAGTTCTAAAGTAATGTCGCCCAAGACTGGGATTTGGCAGATATCAATTATATACATTGAGTAATTGTCCGCCGTTCTGCATGTATTAGAACCAACTCTTAAGTAGTCACTAATCCGCTAATTGCTGCCCGGGAGGGAAGTCGTCGGAGAAAGCTGTTATCCATGGGAACCATATTTTCATGAATTTGGAAGTTATTTAAGATCGCTGTACGTTCCATCTCGAGTGCATGTCTCGCTTTGTCTGTGAAGATGTGGAGTGGAGGTAGAGTGGCCCGTTTCCATTGTGATGCTATGGAGCAACGTGCTACTGTCAGCACATGGGTTGATATGCTTGTTAGTCTTACAGTGAATATCTGGGACTGGTTTGCCAAGGACCACTATCAAAGGATCATCTGGCATTTCAATCCCAACATCCCGTTTTGTACCCGCTCTCTAATTTTGGCTCAGAAAGGAAAAACTGGACAAAAGCTATGGAAAAGAAGTACATCTATGTCCACACACTCTACAGCATTGGGCGCTGGCTCCTTTGTAAATATGTCCTTGTCTAACCGGGACCAAATACCATCTCATAAGAATTGTATCACAGCAAAAACTTCCAAAGCACAAACTCTCCTCATAGGTACAAAACAAATAAATATAACATTCAGCAAGTGAATAAAATGTGTAGAGTGAATAGATTTCTTAAATGTCCACTCACGTGGTGGAGGTTAAATTCAAAGATATTGAATTTGGAAATGTTGTCAGATTTGTATCTGATTTGCGTGGTGGGTTGAGGGATCAGGAACTCCCCTAGGTCATCCAATAAAAGAGAAAACACAGTATATAGCGCAGAACAGTTTTTAGAATTATAAACAAGGTGAGCAGTGAGCCCATACAAACTCACATGCTCCACGATAAAAAAAGAGCATTTTCACCACTCTGGGTCCACGATGCCGGAGGCCTGCTAGCACACAGCTAGAGCATGGTGGCTGGTATACCTCGGTCTTGCGGAGAGTCACACTTCCGGGTTTCCCAGGTGGATGACGTCACGGCATCGACTGAGCCAATAGGAGCCGTCGATTCAGCTACAGCTTCTGTAGTGCAGGGATCGGCAGGCACGGCACTCACAATGCTCGTAGTAACACAGGACGCGTTTCGTTCCGCAGCTGGGAACTTCCTCAGGGGTGCAGTCGTTCCTGATCCCTCAACCCACCACGCAGATCAGATACAATTTGATATTTCTAAATTCAATATCTTTTAATTTCACTACCATCACATGAGTGGACGTTTAAGAAATCTATTCACGCCACACATTTTATTCACTTGCTGAATTTTATATACGGTATATGTGTTTTTTTTACCTATGAGGACAGTTTGTGCTTTGGAAGTTTTTTGCTGCGATCCTAATCAAGGGTGTTGAGGAACACCCTTCTACCAGCTGCACCTCTCCCCATATGGTGATTTTGACTATCACTTTATTTGATAGTGTTCACTGTATTTTTAATCACTCACTTAAGTGTTTAGGTTTGCGCTTTCTTTCTTGCTGCATAAGAATTGTGTACCTATTTTATTATATTCACGCGCGGCGGCCTCCCATATATCTGCCCAGTCCTCGTCAGAAATTTCCAATATCCCGTTCCCATAATAACATATAAAGCCGAGAGCAACCCTTTCTATTGCCGTTGCCTGGTACATAATCTCTGGAAAGAGTTAAGCTGCACGACTTCCAATGATTTAAATTTAGAAGAAATTAAATGTTTAATTTGATTATTCCTGAACAACTCGGTGTGTTATATGTATCTCGTAATTCTTTAAAACTTCTGAATATGGCAAAAAAAAACCATAATATCTATTATCCTCAATATAGCCTTAGATAGATATCCAGACGTTATTGCTACCTGACATCAGACCCGAAGGGAATTCTGCATTTCGAGAGGACACTCCCCCAAGGCCCATGTTCCTTTCCCAGGCATCCCAAATACCCAAAGAGAATGTAATAACTAGCTGCATGTATACCTTCCTAGGTCTTTTCTCTGTTGATCCACAGGAGTGAATCAATAGTCTGTACCGGGATTTCTGAGGATTCCATTTCCACCCATTTTATCCCCCTTGGGATCCTGTGCCGTGCTGGTAGGTGACTCAGTTGGACTGCTGCTTAATGTTTCTTTAGTACAGGAAGGGCGGCTAAACCTCCCTCCGATTTAAAAGCAGTGATCACACTTTTTTTTAATCCTAGGTTTCTTTCATCCCCAGATAGAAACTGAAATGTTATTTTTGTATATCTTCCAGAATTTGGTTGGGACACCGACAGGCAGGGTATGGAATAGGTAGAGTAATTTATGGAAAGTCTTCATCTTAACAGATGTTATCTTATCAACCCACGAAATGCAGTTTTTGTTCCATTCCTCCAAGTCTTTTGTAAGTGCCAAAAATATTTCTGGATAATTCGCTTTATAGAGTCCTGCGTATTGGGGTGTTAGATGTTCTCGTAAGTATTTAATATGGTCCTCTTCCATCGAAAATTGAAATTTAGTTTAAGCAACATCAACATTCCTCCATCCACTCCCAGGGCCAATGCCACCGATTTTAAATTATTTATTTTATAGTTGGAGAAATAGTTGAAGTTAGAAATGTCCTCAAATAAATTTGGAAGTGAGGTCAGGGCTGTGTAAGAGAGCAGGATATCGTCCGCATACAGTGCAATTCTGTATTCTTTAGAAGTTGTTATTAGGCCAGAAATGTTGATATTGTTCCGAATCTTATTAGCCAGTGGCTCTAAACTAGGAGTAAACAATAGGAGTGATAGTGGGAATCCCTGCCTCGTTCCATTATTAATATGATTTACGTCAACGGTGTTACATTTTCAACATGGCACAGCATTGATTATACCAAGCTTTAATTCCCTTCAGAAAGGGACACCAGACTCCAAATTTTTGCAGCGCTGCAAACATGTTTTCCCAGTCTATCCATCAAAGGCTTTTTCAGCATCCAATTAAATTAGTAGCGTGTTTTCTTTGGAAAGATTGGCTAGGTGAGTGAGGTCTACTACCCTCCTTATGTTGTTTGCCGCCTGTCAGCCCAGAATAAACCTAACTTGGTCTGGGTTAATTATTTTAGGAAGTAAGTTGGTCAGCCTAATTGCTAGAACCTTGCTGTAAATCTTAACGGCAGAATTAATAAGGGAAATAGGGCGATAATTACTGCAGCAGTTGGGGTCTATACCTGGCTTTGGAATCATCGTGATCTGGACCCTTAGTATCTCCTCCTTTCAAAAATGCATCGAACAGTCCGTTCAGAAGGGGATTAGTTGTGATTTAAAGGTCTTGTAATATGTATTAAAAAGACCATCTGGGCCTGTAGTTTGCAATTTTTGAGCTCTTTAATAGCTGTGGTTATTTTTTATGAGGTATTTATTTATTAAGTAACTCCCTGTCCCCATTCAGGGTCAGAAGGAAACATGAATCCAGATACTTCTCCAACCCCGTATGAAAAGCCCCTCGATTCTTTTTGATGGGTCAAACCAGCGATAATAAAAAAAGAGGTATAGAAGTCTACAAACTCCCTCTCAATGGTTTTTGCATCATATGATTTCTCGCCATCACCCAGTCTCATAGATTGAACAGAAGCCGAAGCTTGTGTTTTCCCTAATTTGTGGGCCATCAATTTACCTGCTAATATAATCGTTTTGTCCAATTTAAGATTGTATCTGCTTTATTAATTTGAAGAATTCACAAGTCCCCTCTAAAATGTAGTACCGTTTGATAATTTTTATTGGACAGATTTTGTTTATGTACCATTTCCACATTCCTGAGTTTGGATAAGCATTTAGAGATATGGTGCATTTAGAGATATATTATTATCTCTGCTTTTTCTTGAGGGTGGAAGTCGCAATTATTTGACCTCGAATGTACTGTATGCCTTATGAGCCTCCCATATAGTTGAGATGGAAATCTCCGGTGTGTTATGAGTAACGGAAGGGCTACCGTAGACGAACATCTAAGGGAATTTTTGTTTTTTAATAACACACCGGAGATTTACATCGCAACAACATGGGAGAGATTTCTTAACAGGGAGTCATTTAATTTCCAAAGAGGTCTTACTGTTACGGGAGCAATATTTTTAAAAGAGCATCTTAATGGGGTGTGGTCTGACCACGTAATCGGGCTGACAGAAGTGGAAATCACTGCTGGCACTAGGGAATGGTCGATTTAATATATAATCAATTCTGGAGTACACCCGGTGAGGGGCTGAATAAAAGGTATAATTATTTTCTTTGGGATGTTTCAGTCTCCATATATCATAGAAAGAAATATCCTGGGCAAATGTAGCTAAGTCAGTGGAGATCTGAGAGCCGTGTACATTATGTGGTTTCTGTTGTGGATTTGATCTATCTAGCACCGAATCACAAACAGTATTAAAGATCATTTCCCCCTCCGCCAATTCAGCCAGTAGGGGAAAGAATTGGGTCTGTCTTTCGTTAGGTGCATGTACAGTATGTTAGCAAATGTTATCGGTGTGGATCCAATTTGACCGTTCAGAAGCAGGTAACGCCCCTCTTTATTGCAGGCACTCTCGTCTAAGAGGGATGGAACCGACGTCTGAAACAATGGATACACCACTCTTTTTGACAGGAGTTGATGCGTAGAAGACGGCTGAGAAGACCCCATCAGAAAATCTGGGATGATCTCAAATTCTGACATTTCCTGAAAAATAAAATAAATAAATAACATCCAGATTTTTTTCTATCAATGCTTTTCTTGCCATAACACAGGGGGCCTGGGGAAAAACAAAATACATTATGTAAAGGTCCCACGTAGCAAGCAGCTTTCTTATAAGCTGATAGGACAAGGCTAACTTATTCAAGTCTGGGCGATTTAAAAAACCTAATTCATCAGCAACCACAACCATGGGTTTATTTAGCTTTCAGAACCTCACAGGTCTTTCCTTCATGTGTAAACACGGGATAGACCAGTTTGCAAGTTATTTTCAGATAGTGACTAAACTCAAACTGATGAGGACGAAACAGCTGTATTTCAATGGGTCTATTCTGTGCTTCCTTGTCTCAGGCTTAGCTGTATAACTTGTTTTATGCTGAAGGCAAACGTTTTCGGGAATCGATCAAATTAAGGGGATAAGAAGTGGTATGTCCACTGGGTGTTCATTTGCATATCATTACCCAGAATCCTTATTTGCAGTTTAACCACTATGTAATAAAACTGGGAAAGTAAAGCAGGCTTCATTTGCATGTGCAACATATGAAACTCGATTCATAAATATATCATGGTGGTTTTTTTTAATGATGCACCACAATTAAGAAAAAGGGCTGCTGTGCTGTAGATGCCAAAATTGGTACGTTCTTTTATCAGCAGTATAGCACTTTCCAAAATGGTTCTCTTCCCTGTTTTAACGGATGTTTTAGAGCTTGGGTCAATGGGGAATTTTGTCCGTAAACTGCTAGGTCAGCTTCTTCGGGGGATTTAGAATAAGTCCCTAAACGTTTTTTGTTTCATTTTACGCTATTTTGAATCGAAACTGGAAATAATAAACCGATTTTAAAGATTGCTTTAATTATCTGAGTTTTTTTTATTTTGTCCTGGACAAACTGCCCTTTTTGTTGATAATTATTATAACTCACTGATGATAACTGAACTCCTGATTACCATTCCACAGTAATAAAGTCAACACTGTATGTGCTATGGATTCTATCATAACGAGACTTAATAATTTAGTGCTTTGCTTAGGCCTTGAAAGCCTTCTCTGTTATTGATTTTATGCTCTGTCCTTGGAGTGAAGAGGCGAAGTAATAAACAGGGAGCATGCTGGGAAGAGAGGAAAGATGGCTCTGGAAATTACCCTTGTATTCAGACTGGAGGAGCAGCCGGCTGTCTTTAGCATAACAATGCTGGGTGTCTTTCTACTGTCCAGAGAGAAAACTGTGCACAGATGGGCCATCATGACCATTGTTTTGTCTTTGCCTGGAGCAGTCCTCTTCCCGCCTCTCATCCAAAGAAAGGGATAGAAGCTCCTTGCTGAAAGAGATGCTGCTACCACTTTCTCCTGCTAGTTTTGGATACCAAGAAGGATGCAAACACATGATGACATTTTTCGGAGAATGATGACATTTCCAAACATCACCATAGAGTTCCAGCCCCATTTACATTCCAATGTTACATCTTAGTTCAGCGATGGCGCAGTATTCGACTATTGTAAGGCATTAAAGTCATCTACAGTTGATAGTTCACCCCTTTGCTTTGACGGCACATGATGTAGGATCTATGAGGTTTTGGAATCTTTATACGCACTATTTAAATCCATGAAGAACTCTCTTGTATGTCCACTAAACACGTATACTGGTTGTGCTTAAGTCTTGAAGGCTTACTCGTGCTTTCTGAACTTAGCACTTATTGAGCCCTGATGAAGATCCTGCTAGGTGGAACTGTTGGCTAAAGCGGTTTTATTCTTACTCATTTGATGTGTCTGGATAACAGTTTTATACCGTTGTTGGTTGTGACATTCTCTTGGACTTGTAATACCCCTTCCATATGGCACTTAATATTCAATTAAGTACTTATCCACTCTCTATTTTTTTCTTTGGTGTGTTTGATCAGTTTCATTTCCATGGTGTTTCTTTCTACTATTACTTATGACGGCCTCACAGTGGAGTGACCATCCTGAAAAGAGGCTCCCAAAATGCAGCGTAGTTACAGTGAGAATAATATAACTATAACGAAAAAAACAACTAAAGTCAGGCGAAACCTCCGAAATGTTATGTTTGCTTCTTGTTATTTAAAAAAAAATTTTTTAACATTTTTTAATAGAGACATTACATTTTTAAATATTAAAAAAAATAAGTAGAACTGGGGCCTGTCATATTCCCGCTGCGGTGATGGAATTGGCTTCATTATTGAATAAGTCTCAATGTTAATAAATTATCCAGCAGCAGAGATACTTCTAACACGGGTTATACATCACTGCAAAATAAATCCAGTCTTAAAACCACAACCTTTAAAGCACCCCCTTCTGCTGTAATCAGATGCTCCCTCTCACAGGCAAAGTCATAGATAACATCACATGTTACAGTCTGACAGAGAGACGCAGAACAGGGCAGCTCGCAGACAGTGAAGTCCATTACTGTGTATCATTTACCTTGATTATTATATTGATATGTAGGCATCTCTTAATACAGTCAATGCAAACAGTTATTCATTTACTTGAAAACGTCCAGATTACAGTTTCACTTCATTGCGCTGGAGCTGCCTTTAACAGACCCATCGACATTCGGTACATAAAAATAGGTATTTATTTGCTTTATCTGTGCATGATAGAGGAATTTAGGGGACTATGTATGAACAGAGCAAAAATGTGTTAAAATGCACGGGCAAATGAAAGGCAAAAAGAGTGTTGCAGAGAGATGCAGAATGTGATACATCTCATTATAATCTGTGCACCATGTAACTCCTACCCAACTCCTCCTACTGACACTCCCCATGATGCAGGCTAGGGCAGATTGGAGACAATTGGAGAAGCATGCCCCAGTTTCACTCCGAAATTGCCTTGATACATAGACCCCTTACATGTTCTAAGCCAGTGTATTATTTTTTTTAACCTTTTTATGGTTAAGGAACCCTATAATTATATTATGCAATTCTACGGAATCCCACTTCTCTCTAATAGCGCGTCTGTGATCAAATACATTGTAAGGAACCCCAACCCTCTCTAATAGCGCGTCTGTGATCAAATACATTGTAAGGAACCCCAACCCTCTCTAATAGCGCGTCTGAGATCAGATGCATTGTAAGGAACCCCAACCCTCTCTAATAGCGCGTCTGTGATCAAATGCATTGTAAGGAACCCCAACCCTCTCTAATAGCGCGTCTGAGATCAGATGCATTGTAAGGAACCCCAACCCTCTCTAATAGCGCGTCTGAGATCAGATGCATTGTAAGGAACCCCAACCCTCTCTAATAGCGCGTCTGAGATCAGATGCATTGTAAGGGACCCCAACTCACTCTAATAGGGCGTCTTAGATCAGATGCATTGTAAGGAACCCCAACCCTCTCTAATAGCGCGTCTGAGATCAGATGCATTGTAAGGAACCCCAACTCTCTCTATTAGCGCGTCTGAGATCAGATGCATTGTAAGGAACCCCAACTCTCTCTATTAGCGCGTCTGAGATCAGATGCATTGTAAGGAATCCCAACTCTCTCTATTAGCGTGTCTGAGATAAAATAAATTGTAAATCCTTGTGTATTAGGTAACATTTTCAAGTTACCTGAAAATGACAGGAAACCCATAAGGGATGCCCTGGGAACCCCGTTTGAAAACACTGTTCTAAGCAGATTCTGTTCAGATTCATGTTCAATTAACTATATGCAAAGATCATGTTACTATAAATGTGTACTGTATTTTTAAATTGATTTGCATATATTTGTATATACATACACACAATAGAAATGTGTATGTGCATGTGTGTGTGCGTGTGTGTGTTATTTGGGTGTCAAATCCCCCCTAATCATTATCAGATGTCATAAATCTCCTAGCCGCTGGTTCTGAGCTTCAACCACTGGCAGAAATAGGTACAAATAAGTACAGCTAAATTGAATAGGTGCAGGACATAAACACAGGTACTTTACCTGCTAAATAGGTGAGAGTTGGAGGTTTTGCTTTATGACCCAGATCCACAAAAGAGTGCTAAGCTTTAGCACATCTTGACTCCCTTTCATATGGATGGGAGCTTAAAGTAGGTGTGCTAAAGTTGAGCGCCCTTTTGTGGATATCAGACAAAGTGCTCACTATGAGGACATGTCCCCCCCTGTTTTACTTACATGTCAAGCCTATCACCCTCCTACATAACAGAGCTTCAATCTAATCTTAAACAAACTAAGCACAGGCATTGGGGCCTGAGCAGTGCAAAGGTCACCATTACATAGGCCATTGGATTATAAAAAAAACCCAACACATTTAATGCACAGAGAAGCAAGAAACCCATAATAATAATATTTTAACCCCTTCATTGATGGTGGAGGTGCATGAATCTGAAGGAGTAGCTCAGGGGTGATGTCACTGACGTTGAAGCAGGTGTATCTGGTGGAATTCCCAGCTGACCTTGGGCAAGTCACTTTACCTCCCTGTGCCCCAGGTAGCACAATTAAATCGTAGGCACTTCAGGGCAGGGAGTTACTGGGGGTTATGCATTAAGCTATGATAGTGCTGATCGGGGCACGATCAGACAAATTCCCATTGACTTTGAAAGGAGTTTCCGTGCGATACTGCCCTGATCAGCACAATCGCAGTTGAATGAATAACCGCCATCATGCCTACAAGTTTCTATTGTAGCGCTGTGTACACTGTCACCATTATTACTATTTATTAATAATCTTACTGCTTGGCACAAACTGAAAGGGTTAAATATGCAATCCCCAATACTCTATTTTGAAAAAAGCTAATTTGGATAAATGTCACACGAAAAATATTAAATCACCTCTAAAGAGTACATTTAATACATAAATAAGAACAACTTTATATGTCGCTTTTTATCCCAATAAGACTCCAAAAATTTCACTAAAAGCATTCAGGAGCCATGAAAGAAACCAAACAAAAGCTAAAATAAAAATGTAGGCTGAACAGAAGACAAGGGAAAGATAAGTCTGAATTGCCAGGCAGGTTGTTGTTCATTAATCAAATGCCTGGGTAAACAGGTAAGTCCTGAGCCTATTTTTGGAGATTTCCAGGGAGGGGGCCTCTCGGACCATACAAAGCAGTATGGCTAAAAGCTTGGGTACCAATGGAAATCAGGGCGATTTTGAGAGCTGTCAGAACATGAGTTCTAAGGAGAAATTACAAAAATCACACAGGCTACTGAATATTTGTTAGGTGCTTGTTAAATTTGAATAAATTAAAAATGTTATTCAGCGTTGTTTTTAAAAAAAAAAAATGCTACAAGTATTTTCCATAGTACAGAACTGATTTATTTTAAAAAAAAACACACACGTAGGATATTCCTTTGTCTGCAGCTTTAAAATCTATATTATTTCGCGGAACATGTGCAGAGATAAAATAGTGTATTATCCAAAGGTAACGCCTAAAACGAAGGAACATCGTAGTGATATTGTGGTTTAGTAAATGCCAGGGGTTACTGTAAACAGTAGAGATGAATAGCTATTGCTGTAACAATACTGTATATGACAGATACAGTTCAGCACACGCTATAGAGAAATTGTGGTCGGGTTGTGTGCATGTGTCATACCCCCAGCCTGTCACATGTGTCCCTGAAAGATGAATCAGCAGCATGTGTGCTTTGGGATTTAGCCTTTTCAATGAACAGCTGCTGATGAGAAGTACAGTGTTGGTTCTTCACTCGCTCTGTCTGGGGAGTGAGGTGTGAAGTGAACCTTGTGAAGCATTGCAACTGAGAGTTCTTCCTCCCAGGTCCGACCTCACTTTCTCCTGCTTGCTTTGCTCTTTTGAATGAGCTGATGCAGATCTGGGGATTATCAGTGATGTGAGAATGTAGATGGGACGGATTGTATCTTCACTGCTACATGAAAGTCTAAAGGGGGCTACTGTATATCCTGCCCTCGCAAGGGACATTGATATTTCTTATAGGACAGTAGCAGTTGAACATCCGTGACACATAGCACTTGAGAGACATAATTAGGTTAATATTTACCAGGGCAGACAGGGAGTTTGTACTCTTGATATAAGATCTATAGCTGTCATTCCATTATCACTCACTATCATACAATGGCAAGAACTTGATAATACACCTCCCAGATTTTTAGTTACTGTAATTTCAACCTGTAAAAAATGTCACACTGGCATGACCAAACTCACAAGCGAACTGACCATTTGAAACTCAAAGAAATGTAGGCAATTGTCAGCAAGCTCACCCATTTAGCTATAATTATAATAATTATAACAGTGCCCAATGATCTGGGGTAGTGATGCGAGCACCGGGTAATTACCCAGTGCTTTTTTTAACTACCCGGACCCGGCAGAAGGGGGCTGGGCCCGGCACCGGGTAGGAACCGGCACCGGGTAATGTCACTTTATATGAAAATACTTCATCACTTACCTGCAGCCGGTGACGGAAGGGGAAGAAGACAGACGAGGAAGACCGCTGCGACATCTGGGAGCAGCAGCAGAGGTCCTGGTGGCGGTGGCAGCAACAGAAGTCCGTGATCAGCCGGCGGGAGCAGCAGGAATACCGCACACAGCTGATACCAGTGTGAGCCAGGGAACCATGTGACTGGAGCAGGAGCGTTCCTATTGGACAGCCGGCTCCTCCCTGGCAGTGTGCTGTATTCCTGCTGCTCCCGCCGGCTGAACACGGACTTCTGTTGCCGCCACCGCCATCAGGACGTCTGCTGCTGCTCCCAGATGTCGCCGTGGTCCTCCTCACCCTGCAGGTAAGTGCCGTTCGGGTAACCGAGTACCCGGACGGGTAAAATTATTCATTTTTCCCAGGTACCCGTTACCCGGTTTTCAGAAAATGTAGGACCCGGTACAACACTAATCTGGGGACATTGCAGTCAAAAGTCCCTATTCAATGTGCTGTGAAACCGCCTTCCGCTCTGTAAGACTCCCATCATTTGGATGGAGCTGAAAGCTTCCCAGGCAAGGGAAAGTTGGCCTTACAGCATATTGAATGACGGTCAAAGGCTCTATGAAGGACTCTATGGGAGGCCAGTGAACAGGACCTAATAGTGTGGAGCACAGTCGGGCATTAAAGTTGAGGGTACTAAGTGTTGTTAAAACATTAATAAATAAAAGAAGAATTACAGCCTTTTCTCTATAAACTAGTACCGTTTCTTGTTCATTATATCTGATCTGATCTGACTTCAAAGATGAAGCTCTTCACAAAATTCATCCCTAAACACCATAGAGACACCCTTGTAGTGGTACTACATGTATACCTTCCAACGATATCTTTGTAGCAGGTATACTATATGTTTTGGGGTCATATGAGACCAGCTGTACCTATTAAACAGAAAGTTGTATGAGTGTGGTAAGCTGAATATCTTAGAGAGGTGGTGCCCAAACTTTTTTCTTTGCGCCCCCCAGCCCCCCCTGCTCGCACCCCCCTCTTACCTTCTCTCCAGTATCGGTGGCGTCATTTGACGCCACGCTGTCATGGGCAGAAGTTGGTAAGAGGGAGTTACAGAGGCCTTGCGCGCTCCACCTTCGTTTAATTTGAATGTTGTGTGGAAGAGCACGGGGCCTCTGTAAACGCCGCACCACCCCAGAAAGTCTTGTGCCACCCCTGGGGGGTGTGACCCTCAGTTTGCGCACCCCTGGCTTGTAGAACCATAGGAATTGCTTGGAAGTACCTCCATCCAGCATGAGTAGAGGACCTACAGTGGTACCTCTTTTTATCGGGAGTTCTCAGGGAATATGTTGAAGGTACACGGCCACCAGCAGTGATTGAACTGGGACTTGCAAAATAATTGAAAGTGAAAATACTCAGCCCTGTAACCAGTGCCAGATTTCCCATTCAGCCTGTTAAGCCCGGGACTGGGGCGGCAACATTTTGGGGACGGCAAAAATGTCTGCCCCCGTATATATTTGCCGCGCTCTCGGGCCTGATGGGAAGTCACTTACATATGTCGGGCGCCTCCTTGCTGCCGCCCTCCTTCAGATTCGCAGCATCAAATGACACTGTGCACGTCACCAACGTGGCGTCACACGGCGTTTCATTGCCACGGCAACGTGACATGGCGTCGTAAAATTGCATCATGGCGCCGCGTGACGTCACGTCGGTGGCGTCATTTGAGGGCGCGAATTGGAAGGATGAGGTGGGCGGCAGTAAGGAGGCGGCCGGCATATATATGTGTATAGGGGGCGATGGATTTTTAAATCCAGCGCTGCATGTAACATACACTATTGAATGTTTAATGTTCATATTAAAATGTAGATATACTATGTAGTCCCTCTTTGGCACTACTACACTACTATTTCACTTAATGGGTTAACTGTGTGGGCTCGGTCAGGTTTCTCCCCTCCCAATCATGTGATGCTATAGGGTGACTTTGCAGAAGGGGATTGCCACTCCCTTGTATGTCTTGTGACCAGTGATGTCACTATAGGGTATAGCAGTGTTTCCCAACCGGGCTTCCGAGGAACACTGGGGCTCCTGGGATTTCCTTGATTTCCCAGAGCAGGGCTGTTAGGGGGCTGGGTAGTTTCCTCTATCCTGATTGGCTGCTGCAGAGTAATGCAGCCAATCAGGAGGTGGTGTGATGAGCCTGTGGGGTGTGGCCAAGCAGAGGAGGAAGCAGCATAGACAGGAGACGAGGTGAGGCTGTGTGTCTGTCTTGTGTGTATTTGTTCTGTTCTGTGTGTGTGTGTGTGTGTATTTTGTTTTCTGTTACTGTCCTGTTGTGTGTGTGTGTTTGTTTTCTCTGACTCCCCTGCCAACCTCTGACTCTCTGACTCTCTGACTCTGTGCCCCCAGTGACTCTCTCACTCTGTGGCCCTCTCTGACTCTCTGACTCTGTGCCACCCTCTGACTCTCTCACTCTGTGCCACCCTCTGACTCTCTCACTCTGTGCCACCCTCTGACTCTCTCACTCTGTGCCACCCTCTGACTCTCTCACTCTGTGCCACCCTCTGACTCTCTCACTCTGTGCCACCCTCTGACTCTCTCACTCTGTACCAACCTCTGACTCAGTGCCCCCCTCTGACTCTCTGACTCTGTGCCCCCTGTGACTCTCTCACTCTGTGGCCCTCTCTGACTCTGTGCCACCCTCTGACTCTCTCACTCTGTGCCACCCTCTGACTCTCTCACTGTGCCCCCCTGTGACTGACTCAGTGCCCCCCTGGGGGGGTGGGTGATGTGAGATTCAGGGGGAGAGTGATGTGAGATTCAGGGGGAGAGTGATGTGAGATGCAGCGGGAGAGTGATGTGAGATGGGGGGGGGGGGGGGGGGTAGGAGGGAGAGTGATGTGAGATGCAGTCCTGATCAAATAGGTATGGAATTACCTCCCTATCTTAGGAGGGAGAGCTACCTGGGAATGAAGTCCAGAGTATTATGTTTTGCCATGAGTTTATGTCAAGTGAAATGTATATTAATGCCTATGGAGCCTTATATACATGTAACCGTGTTTCCCCCCCCCCCCCCCCCTCTGGGAGATTCTGCAATTACTGGTCGTGTGGTGCATGATACCTGCTGGTAACAGGAGGGCTGAGCTGTCCGCCGGTGGTTTGGGGACACAGGATCAGGTTTCTGGGGTACATTACCCACATGGTTCTCTAGCAGTGCAGCGCCTTCATCTGCTGTAGGCTCCAGATAGGTGAAGATGATCTCCTACAGTAGAACTATCACCTCTCCCCCCAGTAAGATCACACACTAGGCGGGAGTATAACAAACAGGAATGATTTATTCTCCCTGGTCTGTGCAGTACAGGAACAAGGCAGATCTCTGCCCACCGCAGTCTCTGGGATGGTAAACTTGAGGATGGTCCATGGTCTTCCACTACAGGTCAGGGCCCCTGCAGCTGTCCTGGCTCTTCCCTGGCCCTTTAGCAGGACCAGAGGGATAGGGTATCACTCACTCTCCCCCACGGGGGAGAGGAACAGGGGAGGCCAAGCTCCAGGCAATCCTGTGTGATCCCTGCCTCCCTCAAGAGGGGAGAGGCACTGCTAAATTTGGGGCGGCACTGCCCTTAAGTAGCTAGGAGAGCACCAGGTCTGTCCCATGATTGGTCATGCTCAGACCTGATGTCACCGCCTCCCACTGTCACTCCAGTGCAGCACCAAAGAACGGGGAAAACCCCATGTTGATTACTGGCAGCCTGATTCTACCAGGGCTTACTGCCAGGAGTAGGGCAGCCAATGGTGGCATGGTTACATACAGATGCCAAATAAAGCACCTTGTACATTTTACAAAAATTCCCTGCCCCATCCTTTTTCTATCTGCTTATTCACACACAACCTGCACCTACCCAGCACCCTGAAAAGGTATGTGAGACTGAGCAATGTATATAGTAGAACTGATGTGACCTCCTTTGGAGCCGGGTAAGGACGGTTACAAATAGTTTTGCACATGTAGAGCTACTGCGCAAAACACAGTAACAAATATCAGAAATGACAGGCAACACACACAGCTACTTTATAGAGAGAAGACCTTGTTGCCAACTTAATTATCCAGTTTACTGCTGTGGAAAGTAGGTTGATTCCAAAGTTGCAATCAGGGCCAAGTTATCAGGAAGACCTTCAAAAAACATTTTTTTTGCAACATTTCTCCTAAATGGGAAACTTCTTGGTAATTTCACAATGAAGCATATGATCATAATGAAAAGGGGAAGTACAGGTAATTTGTACAATTGTTTTGGAATGAGTAAATTAAACTGGACTTTTAATGCCTTTTTTTTCCCCCAAGAAGAAATTACAATGTATCTTAAGTTGACAATGTATCTAACAGCATCTTTTTCTAATGCCCTTGTGCTATTTTAAGATGAATAATAACTTTTACCACTCCTTCCCCACCCCAGAAAAAAAAAACTCGAATGAATAAGGCATATTTATTTTGACTCCACACAAATAGCAGAGAAGGCTGTTCTAATTATCAGGGGAATCGTTTGTTTAGGTCCACCTATAAGGCTGAGTCCATGGTCAGCGCATAGGCGCTGACCCGTGCTGAGGCGCGCTGACGCTTCTCAGTGAGCCCCTGCAGCCGCAATGAGAGCGGCTTTAGCAGGGGCCCGCGCACGCTTCTGCAGGCGTGCGGAGACGTAGCACTTATTTTTTTTTAGTTTCGGCGCTCACGGGAGCGCAGGGCCGGTCATGTGAGCGGTTCACCCACTGAGGGCGAACCAGCTCCGTGACGACACTGGCCCGCCCCCCGACGGCGCGCGAACTAAGGCCAGAGAAAGCACCCGCTTTCCCTCAGCCTCAGCGCGCCTCCGCACGGCTGGAGTCACCATGGACTCAGCCTAAGAAGCTGCTTGTCGAGTATACAAAGCACAAAACTAATCTAATATCTGTATTTGGTATCCACAATTCATTTGCGCTCATTCTTTGCACAACTGAGATCTTGATTATGTTGCTTTTTAAATTTGCTTTTACCATTAGAAAATATAAATATTACTGGTGAGCACAGTCCCATGTCTCAGACAGGTGTGCAACCTGCTTTCCCCCATTATATCCTAGCATACAGTGCTTCTACTGCAGCCAGGGATTCTGGGTAATGGCATGCAAATGAGCACGCAGAACTAATTTTTGCTTCATGTCCATTTTAACATTGACCACTACAAGCATATGCCTGCCGCATTACTAGGATTACCAAGCGGCTTCTCCAAAAATACTGGACACAATGGTGAAAGGTGCGACGCACTCGAGACACACACCCCTCTCACCTCTCCCCGCTCCATGCTGTTTCCTCCTTTTCTTGGCCCCACCTCCAGGCTCTTAACACTTCTTCCTGATTGGCTGCTTTACCCAGCAGCAGCCAATCAGGATGGAGGAAGCTGCCCAGCCACCGAGCTATATCCCTGGTCGGGGAAATCCTGCTTCCTCTCAAGCCAGTCAGGTCACTATGTCCAGAGAGGTCAGACCGGACACATATATGTCCAGTATTACCTCTACTGGTTGGTAAAAAAAAAAAAGTAACAAAAGCCCTCCACCATATAGTATACAGTAAATAAACATATCACGTGGGAGCACATTCATGTCTCAGACAGGTATTGCACCATGCTCTTTACCTTTATCTCTTACTGTTTCCACTGCAGCCAGGGATTACAATATACAGTATGAGTGGTCTGAGCCCAGGCTAGCAGCTGACCACCACATTGAGGACTAGGTTGGAGCAGACGCACGATCCTAGCTTGAGGTATATTAAAAAGGTGCAGTCCCTCCAAGGGCCAAAATGAACTATTGACTCTAACATGCCGTCCCCTCTAGCACTGCAGGAATTAAGAGATTCAATCTCAGTGATTGATTCTTTTTTTGTTTTTCTTTTTAAAGAAGAAATGTGGGAGGGCTTTCATTTCCTTTGGCTACTCCTCCATGTCTGATGTTACTGTATGTAGAGCATGAACTTTTGCAGGCGAAGCCCTCTCTTTGTCCCCTTCCTTATGGTTAGTAAATTGGCTAAGGATGGTGGAAACAATTGATATGACTCCCCGTTTCGAGTCCCTGTTGAAATGAAAATCTAATTTCCACACAAACCAACGCAGAACAATTGTTACTTCTGGTTTTAGAAGCTAATTACACTGCTCTGTTGTTTTTGTCAACCAATACGGATTGGACCTTTTAATAATCTCGGCCCAGGAATCGGACAAATAAGTTCAGGGTGAGCAGTGCCTCCCATCTAAAGGTCATCTCATAGACACAGTCTGGAGAGATAGGGACACATATTACTAAGAAGTCTTCTGCTATAAAGAAACCTTCCAGCCCAATGACTTGGGTTGTAAGGTGTCTCCCAGCTCAAGAAGGTGTCTTATAGCAGAATATTGCTTAGTAAATACGGCTCAGGATCCTTATCCTAGAGAAGCGCAAGGTGGTGAAAATATGTCTATTACAACTCTCACCTTGGCTCCTGTGTGAAGTGGCTTCCCAGTCCTTGAGAAGAGCTCAGCTCCATTCAAATGAATGGTACTAAAATGGTATTCAGCACATGGGAACAGCTTCACGGCATATTGAATAGGGGCTTCTGGGAGAGAAGTGAATATCAGGGAGGGAGAAAGAACCTAGAAAGGACATGGGACAGGCGCTTGTGTTTCACTGGCTATCAGCTGAGAGGGGCTTGATATTAGGTTAGGAATGTAACTTTGTAGCGATGACATTTTCATTACTACTACAGCTTCTTCTAGAAACCCTATCAGAGAGAAGCACACAGTTGTTATTTGTAACTTGTTTTACGTCAATTTGTGATTTGTTACCCCCACAATAAAGTGTTATGTTGTCATTTTGACTTAGAATGGTTCAGCTTATCCCCATATAAAATAGACACCGTTGCAGAGCACTGAAACTTGTCTTGGCTCAGAAGGGCAGTAGATTATATGCAGGTGGTGATGGTTTTTATAGGGACATCAACATGTATGGGCCAGATCCCACAGAGCTCCGTTATTGACTTAGCGAGACGTTAACTCAAGTTAGTCTCGTTAAGTGGTAGTTGGTATCTTCAAAGCTCACTAATGATGCATTAAGTGCTGTTTTCAACAGTAACGAGCCCTTGCCTTACTATAACGGAAATTAGTGCTAATGATATGCAAATTAGGTGTTTCCCCTAACAGCGCAGATCCACAGAGCTCCGTTATCGTTACCGCAGGGATTTAACATAACGTTAGTTAGGTCACAGCTAAAGGCGACGTTACTCCCATCCAGACCCTGAAATAGATCTTTTACAGGGTCTGGATGTGTGGAAGACCACAGTTATGTATGATTTAACTATCATATTGTTATTTACAGGGTTCTTTTCCTCTCCTGTCTTCTCTTTTGGTAACTTTAATTAAACATCTATTCCGGGTCTGCATGGAAGTAACGCCACCTTTGGGTAAGACAGGCTTAACGCCATGTTATTTGAAGCTAATGCAAGGCAGTGCTAATTTCACATGGTGTTAAACCTATGCCAATGAGATCCCTAACGACCATTGTTCTAGCATATATGTAGCTTTGTTGATGCACGTTAAACTAAAGGAAAGTAAAGCAGCCTTGAGCCCTTAGCAATAGGGTATCATGACCATAGGACCAGGCTCCCCTCTTACCGGCAGGTAGCATCCTCCCTGGCCTCCGTTCCCCTGTCCCTCGGGCAGTAGGGGTGACATGTCAGGGGTTGGGCCAGGTAATTTATATAGGGCAGGGGCGGGAGGTCCGTGAGCACTCTGCCAGTAATTCAAGATTTCCATCGTGGAGCTCATGGACCATCTACAGGCCAAAGCGCTGGGCCATGAGGAGGTGTGTCTCCAGCACCAGCTGTCCGGTCTGCTGGGATCAGCAGTACCGGAAGAAGAGAGTGAGTTTACGGATCACCGGTGCGAGTGGAGGAGGCTGCGGGGCCCAGCCATGAGTGGCAGCCACCTGTACAGGTGGGTGCAGGTAGTGGAGGGATATGGAGGGGCAGTCGGGCAGACTGGTGAGGCTGCCCACATGGCTGTCGGATGCTGCAGAGGAGGGGAGGCATGGTGGACCTCATGTTCCGCCCGAGGTGCAGGTCACGTTAGAGCAGGCAGCTGTGAGGAGAGCTCCACGGAGGATGCCGTATTTCATGCGGACCAAGTCGATCTCGATCCCCAGGAAACTGACGACCATCGTTGGATCCACAATTTTCTCCTCTTTCAACGGAACACCGAATTTACAGGCCACTGCCAAAAATTTACTTCGCCATTAGGAGTACAAATCCAAATCACCCGATCCCACAAACAGGAAGTCAACTAAATCAGGGGTGCACAAACTGGGGCAAAAGATTTTCCAAGGGGGATGCGGCGGTTACAGAAGCCCCGCGCTCTCCCCCAAGGCATTTAAATGAAATGCCAGGGGAACGTGCAAAGGCTACTGTAACTTCTCCTACCTGGTCTTCGGCGACGCGTCCCACCATAGTAACTTGCAACGTGATGACACATGACCCCGCAGCATCATTTGACGCTGCAGTCGAGCCGGGGCTGGGGTGTTGGGGGGTGCAAGCACGGGAGGAGAGCAGGCAGGGGGGAAAGGTTGCGTACCTCTGATCTAAATAATGCATGATTTAGCGGAGCTCTGTGGATCCGGCCCTATGAAGGTGGTGCATGGGGATTCAACAAAAGGTTCACACAAAATGATACCCTTACATGCACAGTTTTGCCATCTCCATATTAACACACTGAGCTGTATGCCAGTTTTGAGAGGGTACATCACATGTATTCTAATGAAACCCTGCAAATACATAATAGTGATAACGTACATGCATGCCTGACCATGGCACTTCACCATTACTGTTTTAATTGCCTGGACACTGCCATTAAAAAACAGGTGCCTCCCCATATAACATAATTACTTATTTTCATCTTGACTGGTCACCACAAATCAGTTGACTAAAAGCCCTGCAAGATTTTTTTTGTGCGTGTCCTTTTGCACTTTGCCAAGACATTGTGGATCTTAATATATAGGCCCCAGGGATTCCTATCTCTGAACCCTCAGTGAATGAGGCTAGGGCACAGTCCTTTTAACCTACCAGCCTATAAATTAAGGCCATGAGCAGATAGCAGAAGCAGGGGATCATGTTTTGATGAGATTGGGGAGTCCTGGAAACGGTGCTCATAAAAACATCTAGCATTCTGTGTCTCTCTCATGCCTTTGTTCATTGTTATTCCTTCTGGATTGATGCTGGTCAGAATGGTGCTAAAAAAAGAGGGCATTTGGCATATGGAGGAGGTGATAGAGAGACACAGAAAGAGGGTTTATTTTGTGCGTTTCCATCTTTAAAGACAGAGAAGAGTTTGTCAGTTTTGTTCTGAGATACATGTTAAAATGATTGCGAGTTTGGTAGGTTATTCTTCTAAACGTCAGATCATGTGGGCAATTTGATTGTCTAGAAGTGATAAAGTGCCTGCTTGGATTTTTAAATATATATATATATATATATATATCATCAAACACACACATAAAGGAAAAGTCGCTAACACTATATTAATAGAAAAATCCTGGGGGTGCTAAGGGATAAAAAATAATATGAAAACACAAAAAAGACGGACAAGATCCCTATATTAAGCACTCACAATAAGTCTGTAATAACTAAATCAAAAAAAGAAAACAAAAAAACTGGAACCATGAGTCAGCAGTGAAAATGCGTCAAAGATTTTAATAAGAAGCAGTGAAACACATTAACATAAAAACATACATAAACTAATGGTAACCTAACAAAAAATAACAAGCAAGAAACTATATGAGTATATATCAACACATGCGAAGTAAAAAACTGAACTAATGAGCCAAAAAACATATCTCAAAAATGAATAGACGATACCATTCTGTGGCTAGCGAAATGCTTTTATTCTTGCGAGCTTTCGAGATCCACTGATCTCTTCTTCCGGCGATGTTACAATAAATGAAGCTAAAAAGGGTTTTAAACTTAAAAACAGTGCATACTGGAAACGGTATCGTTGATTCATTTTTGATTATTAAAGCTCGGCTAACACGGTACTGATACCTCTACATATATATATATATATATATATATATATATATATATATATATATATATATATAGTACTTTAACAATAAATAATGCATCGAGATAACATCTGCTGTTAAAAAACTGGATCAAGAAAAAAATGATCAGATTAGGGGCTGTATAAGAAAAGTCCACATGTGATAGTGATGCATGGTTTGTTTTAGAGATGGTTGGGTGGAAGATGCTATTTTCTTGTCTAAAACAGCCAATATAACGGGATGTGCTGGAAGATAAGAGTGTAATATCAATTCTCCGGGGATCCGATGACGGATAAAATATCTGAGATCCTCAGGTTAAGGAAATAAGCACAATAGTCTCCATTTTAATAGAGAAAAAAATATTTTAACAGAAAAATAAGATCCTTTATGGAAGAGGATCGCTAAAAGTTAGAAAACATTAGAGTGCCATTGTTTCTAACGTTTCCCACTTCGGTTATTAACCCTTTTGGACTGAGGGCCTGCAATTCATTGCTTAGCAAGCACTGGAAGTAAAACGACGAGCGGAGTGCACAAGCCAAATGGAGCAGGAAGGACCCAAAGTCAAAAATGAATAAAAGGGCACTTTAATGTGTCATGAGACCCATCCAACGCGTTTTGAACGTCACAGCGTTCTTTATCAAGGATAATAATACAGTGTAACACCACCCATTAAATATCCTCTTACCTGTAAGCAATTTGCGCCAAAAACGGGATCGCGATGACGTCATGATGCAATGCGCGTCATTGCGCATGCGCAGAACGACACAGCGCCGTCTAAGGGCAAAATTGTCAATACAGACAGGGGATGCCAAACAAGTAAGGGCAAATGCATACGGCAACTACAATAGGACAAAAAGGATCACAAAACCACAATAGCAAAGATAAGAACCAAAGAGCTTCTATATCCCCAACAAAATAATAAGAAAAAAAGCATAAGTAACACTATAAAAATGCATATAATGTGGCTCTATGCATTTTTATAGTGTTATTTAATGGGTGGTGTTACACTGTATTATTATCCTTTGATAAAGAACGCTGTGACGTTCGAAACGCGTTGGATGGGTCTCATGACACATTAAAGTGCCCTTTTATTCATTTTTGACTTTGGGTCCTTCCTGCTCCATTTGGCTTGTGCACTCCGCTCATCGTTTTACTTCTGGTTAATATCATCATTGGAAGCAGCACAGCCTGTCAACCACACCAAGGATATGTGAGTACTTGCTATTATTCAGGGGAACCTGCCAATGAGACTGTGGGTGGGCTTGCACCACCTACCACCTGTCTTCAGGAGGATAGTACCCATTTGGTTATTATATAGTACCATCAAAATCATTACTCATTACAAATACCTTTGGAGGAAGTGGTCTTGGCTATACTACATTTTGTCTTTCCTGGCATTGCAGCGCTTTTGCCAATTTTTCTATCTTAGCAAGCACTGGACTGCATAGAGCCCCTTACACTTGTATTATTCCCCATTGATTCACAATAATCATTGTAGAACAGTGACTTATGCCTTAGGACGTTGTTATTTAGCTACACCCACACACAGTGACTGCTTTTGAGCAGTTATGTATATTACATACATTAAGAGACGTGATTCGCCGAGACGAGTTGGAGACCACTGTGACGTCAGACGCCTTACCTGTGAGCTGCGAGAGTGAGAGACGGCATCGCGCAGCTGATATCTTTCCAGGCAAGCGGCGGCGGCGGTCAGGCAGGAGCTTT
Organism: Ascaphus truei; assembly: GCF_040206685.1. Lineage (NCBI taxonomy): Eukaryota > Metazoa > Chordata > Amphibia > Anura > Ascaphidae > Ascaphus > Ascaphus truei. The sequence goes on along the minus strand of NC_134488.1, from coordinate 107,404,151 downwards.
ATCCGACTCCGGGCTGGTTCTTACTTTTTAAATTGTAAGTGTTCACGTTGCACTATATAATGTTATTATAAAACTGTTCTTTCAGCTACTGTTCCTGTGTCCTATCTTGCCCGCGGGGAGAGGCAGAGGACTACGATTTGATCTAAGGACATCTGAGGGATTCCACCTGCCACCTTTTAAAGATCCAGAGCGTACTACACCCTTGCCTGTTTAAATCTTACACCATGTGAGTTTTAGTACCACAAGATTTCCAAAACATCACCTATTTTTTTTTTGCCATATCTGCAGTATTGCACTATGTACGTGTTTTTCATTTTTTCACATATCCATCGATTCTGCGCTCCCCATTCCGAGAAGATACAATAAAATCCCAGTGAGACTCAGATGGTTAGTAAATGAAAAATGCCTTTTCAGAGATTGCTTTTCCTTTTCACCCTTATCGCAGACTTCACTGTCAAAACACCTGGCAAAGTATTACAAATCACTGGAAATGTGAGTTCGCTGCTGAATTCGTACTCCCTGTACTACCCACAAACGAAAGAAGTATGTATGGTTGAAAATATATTCTGAATTTTAGAGTTGGGCTCGTGAGCCTAAATATTAAAAGCAATTGAACATAAGCTGCCTGTAACCAACAATAAAAACAATGAAAAGGTGTTGTGTGTCTAAGTCCTTACACTTTATTGCAAACCCGACTTATGTTGGTAAGTGGGACTTTGGTTGGAAGATTTGTCAGGAGTGTGAGCTGGGAGAGGGATGCATTAATGATTAGGTTTATCGGATGGCTTTAATTCCCACGTTTCCTGGATTAGAGAAAGGATGACAGAAGGTACATTAGGTTTAAAGGTAGATTCATTTTCAGCAGCCATTTAGGGATAATGAAGGGGATAGTTTTACAACTTTATGCATGCGGCACAAGTCATAAAGCAGAGAGAACCACTTGGAAACGGCATTAAAATGCACAGACACTTATCGCCTGTTTTTTTTTTCCAAGAACGGTCCATTACCCTCTGGCGATGGAGGTAGCAAGGGGAGGAGTTGGGTGTTTGAGGGACAGATGTCAGCATGGAACCCCTGTGAGGAGCAACAACAAGGCCACCCAAGATAGAACTAGGACAGCTGAGGATGGGAAGGGCCTGAGTGCATTAAGGACAGCACCACTGATTCTCTGTTCCTGTTCATCACCGCTCTCATCTCCAAGAAATAGACCTATTATAGCAAGAGACAGAAATCAAGTTAACAAAACCCCTTGCTAAGTGTGTGTGAAGTAAAGGAGGGACTCGACACCTCAGCCCATTGAGACGCTGATGGGACATGATGAGGAGGAATCAACAGATCTGAAGCTGCCTTGGGAGGACACACTGTATCAATAACCTGGTGTTTGCCAGCAGGAAGTATGCTAATCTGTCGCCCCATCAAAAGGTGCAAATTGGTAACAGTTACTTTTACAATTCTAGCAACCTGATAATCACTTAATCTTTTTGTCCTCACTTAGTCCAAAACACAAATATCAAACACACTACTTTTTTGGTGATTCCCTTCTCTTTCGCTTTTGATCACATGCCACGTGCTAAAAATATACCCTCTAATAAGCTATAAAATATATGTAGATTGCAAATATTATGTGTGTGGCTCAACCAAGATGGTCAATACTATGAATTTATTCATTTCCAGTTTACAAAATCATTCATTCCCCCCCACCCCCCCCGAAATGTATGGATTGTGTATTCCCGGTGTCAGCGTCTTGTGACCTTGGGTAAGTCTCTACCTCCCTGTGCCACAGGCACCAAATTAGATTGTAAGCGCTTTGGGGAAGGATTAATTGTACCTGCAAATGTTTATGTCCAGCACTGTGTATATTGTCAGTGTTAAACAAATATGAACATTTATTATTATCATCATATTTCTTTTCCATTAAACAAATGTAAAGAAAAAAAATAGATTTTCCATTTGAGTGTTTCTCAATCCATAGCTCAGAGGGACAGGTGCAATAGGTAAAATTTAATGAACATTTGAAAAACACACCCCGAAGCTTTGATTTATGCATTTTCATGTCTACATCAGACGCTGACCCAACCTTCGCATACTCTTATCTCCCTTAGGCTTTGCATATTATGTATGTGCTATATGTACGCTTTAATGTATGCCCATAGCCTCATCCATACAGACAGGCCTTACAGAATCACCAGAAAGACATTAGGATACAGGGAATTCAAATGCAATACATTGGTCAAGACTACGCAAATAAGATTAACCAATGGGAGAAGGCATATTCCTGACCAAATACATTTCTGTATAAAGAAACACGTGGCGGCTTACATTACCCGTTGGGAGTTTGGGAGACAGAGAGGAAAATGTTAATGGAGGCTGTCAATGTAACTCTTTGGCTGCCAGAGGGGTCAACAATTTGCCAATCTGGCAGCCAAGAGATTTAATCTGCCAGCCTATTACTAAACGGACAGGTACTTTTGATAATAATGTGCAAATGTATGTTTATTATGAATGAGAATTGATCTTTAGAGGACAGATACATGGGGCATATTTACTTAGCGGTGCCGGCACAGGGAGACACTTTCCAGCTGTTAACTTGAATTCTCCCTGGTGTCCGAAGGGGTTTAATGAAATAGCACAGCTTAGTAAATATGGGCGACTACTTTATTAATATTCTGCTAAGCGGTGCTGTTGTATTATTTAATGGAATATCGTTGTTTAGTAAATACGGGTTAACTCTGTGCCCAGGACATACTTGAAAACGAGAGGTAACTCTCGGTGTATTACTTCCTGGTAAAATATTTTACAAATAAATAATAAATAATTGTGCTAATATTCTGCCAATAAGATGATCATTGTGTCGAGGTACAGAATAAAGGCTGCATGCAAGAGAGACAATTGCAGGATTCTACCCCAAATTGTACACTTAAACGCCTCTACCAGTCTGGGGTTTGTGCTGTTTCCATAGAAATGCTTCCACCTGCAGAGAAACAAGTTTCAACGGAGTTTCCCGTGTTTTATTAGGATTGCAGTCTTACAAATAAGCTCTCTTGGACCCGGAAGACGCAGCAGAGAGCGTTTCCAGACTAGCCCGTGAAGCTCACTAAAGCATGAGCTTATTCAGACTAAATAAACAGTACACGTGTACATCTGGGATATCATCCAAACAAGATGCCAAACTGGGCTGGATCTCACAGCAACACTGCAACACAGCATTGCAGACAAACTGCATCATCTATCACTAATATTTATTACTTGTTAGCCGTAGTGGTTGGCAAATTCATTCGTATAAATGACAGAATACGGTACAAGATGCTATTTGGAGAGGGGCAGCTGAAGCATTGGGCACAGCTGTCTTTTCCACCATCAAATGTAAAAAAAAGCAACATTCAAGGAGCTCTTACAATGCAGTATCTGTCACACTCGCAGCCACGAAAAAGTATTTTAAACTTGACCCCATCCACTTCAAAAGAGACACGCGAAACCTGGCAGGGTACAGAATGTGTCTCCGGCAGCAGGGAGGAGAGAACGCCACCACATCTGCCCTTTTCCCCACATCAAATGTTAAGAATAAAATACTCGCTAGTTGCTACAATACAGTATCTGTCACACACACCCAGCAAAAGTATTCTGCGCTCACATCAAACGAGGCCTGTCATGTGTTACCGAGTACTTTAGGTCTGTGTGGGGTGGAATAGGGTTTCCTAACGCTGCTTTAACTCCTTCAGCACTGGGGTGCTCGCCAGACATGCTTTTTAATCCGGAAGGAGAAGTGTAGGTCCAGAGATTAGCGTGCGGCTTTCTGGTCAGTCTCCTTATCACTCCGCAGAGTTTAAACCGATATTATATGCGTTTTCTTTTACTACCCTGTTGATGGCAACACCTGCAGAACTATAATCCCGTTAGCTTGGTTGTTGCCAGAGGGGCATGTAGCGCAGCGCAAGACAAAGCTTTGCTGGCCCCGCTGTGGCTGTGGCCGGATTTAGGGGATTACGGTTTTTAGACTTGTATTAATATATCCCACTGAGTCAAAGAGTTCATTTATTTAAAGGTGGACTCTTCCTTATGAAGCATGTCATTAAGGGACTATCGAGGTCTCTGATGCAGAACTCTTTGGTGTTTTATTCAACTAGCTTGTTAATTTTTTCCCATAATAACATTTTTTCTTACATAGTGCTGACAATGCACTTAGCATTTTGCCAATCTCCTAATGTAATGTAGGTGCCGGGGGCACAGGGAGATAAAGTGACTTGTACGCACCTGGCAGATATACCATATACTGAGAAGAGAGGTAACACACAGTTAAAGATGCGGCTACTTCTATTTAAACGATTGATAACTACGTACTACCCAACTTCTCACTATACTAAAAGAGACAAAGATAAAAGAAAAATTCATGACAGAGAAGCAGAATTTGATACACTATATAATACGTGCATCGGTTCAATTCTTCCAGAGCAATGTGCTGCAGGCCCCTTTGGCGCTGAAAGTGTTACCATATCCCCAAAACCGGGTCATGTTTCCTTAGTAGGTGATTTTAATTATCCAGACTTAGACTGGGGCAATGAGATTAGCATTACAACAAAAGGAAACAGGTTTTTGGGGTGTTAAAGACAATTACATGACCCAAAGTATTGAGGGACCAACCAGGAGAGGGGTTGTACTGGATTTGGTGATATCAAACAATGTAGAAGTAATAACAACTATATTCAAGTCAAGGAACATTTGGGAAACCGTGATCATAATGTGGTCTCATTTTGAATAAAACTGATCAAAAACCATATTATATGGGCTCAAAAAAAGAGTACATTTTAGAAAGGCAGATTTGAATAAATTGAAGAATAATCTACAAGGAATAAATTGGGATGATATTTTTTTAGGGAAAATGTAGAAGATAAATGGTTGGTCTTTAAAGCATTGTTAGAAAAGCACACTGATCAGTATATAATACCCTTGGGTAATAAATATAATAAGAAACAAGTCTAAACCAATGTGGCTAAATAAACAGGTGGGGGAGGAAATGGAAAAGAAGAGGCAAGCGTTTAGATCCTTGGGCCCGGGTAACCTAAAAATGCGGTGTTATAGTCAAAAGAAGTGCTTTATTTTAATTGTGTAATGCATCAATGTTGCACCGCCAAAAAGTAAGTCGTTTTTATTGGATACGATAAAAATAATCGGTACATGTAAAAAGAGTCATAATACCGCATTTTTTTTTGGTAAAAATGTGCAATTCTACAAATTCCGATGTTTGTTGGAACGGGGTTAACGGTAGAAATAACGCAAATATTTTATCACATAATCCAGGCTGGTGTTAGCTCTATCTGTTCCATCTATATAATGGCCAATATATTGTCCATTATATACATAGGAAAGATAAGCTAAACCAACCTGAAGTAGATTATAAAATAGTTATTAAAATACATGAAAGTAAATATTAACCCTTTAGTAGCCCAGGGGTCAACTAGTCATTGGTTTCCATGACCAGCTGACCACAAAGGGGTTAATATAAACATAAAACTACTACTACTACTACCTACCCCCCTTGGCCACCTTAAAGCAGTGTCATGTAATTCTTTACTAACTTCTAAGGTAACCAAGGGGTTAACCCCTCCCAGCAACCCCCCCCGACCCCCTTAGAGGCCTAACCACCCTCCCAGCAACTACCCCCTTCAATGTAGACTCTACATGAATAAAGGTATTGCTTACCCCTGCCGGGACGAAGGCCGTCCCTCCTCACCTTCAGGGGCACCGTACATTAATACAGGAAAGGGCTGATGCCCAACCATAATAAAACCCACCAAACAATCCCAGCTCGATGGTCAATAAATATCAAAACACAAAAACAATGCAAAATTATCCATGACTGGTGGCACAAAAATAAACAAAAACTTTGAAACAGGTAAAATAGATCCAGGCCTTTTTCCAATCTGCTGCCATCCTGGGTGAAGGGTGATGGATCCTCAACGTGACCCGAAGCAATGGATCCTTCGTTGATTGAAGAACAGACTCCAGTATTTATTCTTTTTTAAATTTCTTGAAAGCGTTTTTCTTTGTTCTCTTCTTTCTTCATCCATAATGTTGACTAATAGTCTTCTTCCACTCAAATATGACGTTCTCGGCCTTATATAAGGCCTGTGACATCACATTAGACCAGTCACATGGTACATCCAACAATCCTATTGATGGATGTACCATATGATCAGCCATCAATTTTGGGTGAGAATTACCTCTCAAGCAAAACTTAGGGAATCACGTGGTACATCAATCAACCTGATTGGTTGATGTAATATGTGATTCCTTTCCTTTTTTGGGTGCTGTGAGTTCACCTGAAAAGGAAGGAATCACATGGTACATGATTGGTTGGTGTGTACCATGTGATTCCTTCGCTTTAAGGTGACCTCCCATCACCAAAAAAAAGGAATGCATCATATGGTACATCAACCAATCAGGTTTCTTGATGGACCATGTGATTCCCTAAGTTTTGCTTGAGAGGTAATTCTGCTTCAGGGCAAGGCCCTCAGATAGGGATATTTCCCCAGTAGCCTTGACAGTGTTAGGATTAGTGACAGGACGCCGCACGGTGACTTGCGGCCTGTGGTCTGGGAACAGACCACACACGATATAGACTCTTAAAAGTGAGACCTTCCTACGGGAGTTCATCCCACGCTGAGGCGGACGACGTCGCTGGATCAGCGGATCCCTGTTTGTTGTTCGGCAGTACCCGGGTGCTGGAGCGCCTGGGCAGGTACCACACCAAGTGCACCAACAGTTCACGGGATAGCGCTATTCCATACATGTTTGTGTGGGCCCTGATATTAGGGGGGAAAGAACATCAGGGATATTGGTGCCAAGCATCCTATGTACTTTGGGGACACTCACTTGGTGTATTGGGGTTGTGGGTGCTATATTCTGTGGGGTGCAGGTTGCATATAATATCTTCAGTAACACCCGTTATATACCTGTGTGTGTGTTTACTATTGGTGGGGTGCAGGTTGCATATAATATGTTCAGTAACACCCGTTATATACCTGTGTGTGTGTTTACTATTGGTTCCTGCGAGGGACTTATCCTGCTACGCTGGGATCCCTTGCAAGGTGGAGGCGCTGTCCCGAGGCGAGCAAGAGACCCCCCCAGGCTCCCATGGATGGAGGCTCAGGCCTTCTGGTAGCCAACAGGTAACGGCAGTACCAGTAGTTCCTTTAGTTACGGGGGAAAGGGGCTACATTCAAAAGCAGACAACAATGTATAAATAAAGGTTGTTAGCCTATTAAAACACCAAGTTAGATTCGTACACTTGCAGATTAAATGTAGTTTGTGTTCTATGAATTCATTCCCATTTGGAGTTTCAGAGGTTAATCAGATAGATGAGGCTAGACCTTGGCTTATTCTGGATATTTACTTGATACAAGCCAAAGAGATAAAGATCATGGCACAATAAATGTATTACACTAGACTGGGTTAGAACAATATTGCACATACAGCCAGCACTTGATAAAACAGCGTTCGTGGATAGTTTCTCAGCATGTGGCAATGGACTCTTTGCTTTTTGGTAGTGGTCCTGCTCACACTCCACAGAATCCAAGCAGTCTTATCTCCCTTTACTATTGCACGTCTGCTACGCCCGTCTCCTCAGATTTCTATGCAGGGGGGGGGGGCGGGGGGGGGAGACACCTCACCTCTCCTTCCTTCCTGTACCTTGTGCACGGACAGGAGGTAACCAGGAGGAGATCTCCTCCACATAGAAATGAGAGGAGACGGGCGTAGCAGACGTGCAATAGTAAAGGGAGATAAGACTGCTTGGATTCTGTGGCGCCTGAAGTGTGAGCAGGACCACTACCAAAAAGAAAAGAGTCCACTGCCGCAGGCTGGGAAGCTATCCACAAAGGCTGTTTTATCAAGTGTCAGACAGTAGCTGTAAAGGCAAATAGGATCTTATTTTGCATTATACGGGCAATGGATGGAAGGGAAGTAAGCATAATTATGCTCCTCTATAAAGCATTAGTAAGACCACACCTTGAATATGGAGTACCATTTTGGGCACCACTCCATAAAAAAGACATTATGGAACTAGAGAAAGTGCAGAGAAGAGCCACCAAATTAATAAAAGGGATGGACAATATGGCTTATAAGGAGAGGCTAGCTAAATTAGATTTGTTTACAGTACATTAGAAAAAAGGCACCTTAGAGCAGCGGTGCGCAAAGTGGGGGGCGGGCGCGGGGTTTACAGAGGCCCCGCGCGCTTCCCGAAGGCACTTAAATTAAGTGCCGGGGGAGCTGCAGGGCCCCTGTAAACCTGACTTACCTTGATTCAGTCGGCATCTGGAGAAGCGTCACCATGGCAACGCGGCGTGAAATGACGCCGCAGGGTCATGTGACGTGACTTTGCTCTGGCAACGTGACGTCATGACGTCCAGGCGCCGGGAATCATGGTAAGAAGGAGGAGGGAGGGGGGCGCGTGGAGAGGAGGACATCCGGCAGGGGGGCGCAGGGAAAAAAGTTTGCGCCCCCCTGCCTTAGAGGGAATATTTATTTATAAAATGTGTTACCAGGAAGTAATACGTTGAGAGTTACCTCTCGTTTTCAAGCATGTCCTGGGCACAGAGTTAAAATGACAGATAGTACATGGTTACAAATACAGTTACATAAGTTAACAGGGTCTACATTATATACAGTAATATGATAACTATCTCAAGGCACCATCACTGCAAAAGACTTTTGAAGTGACAGTGCCTTGTGATATTTCTCCGAAATGGGATTCCCACTCTGGCGTTTGTGAGTGTGCTGATTTTAGGTTTTCTGCTCTGATTAAATTGTTATATCAGGTTTTACACTATGGAGCGTGCGCTTTCCCCTTATAGATTATCGTGGTAGGACGCGGCTGTTCCTGTGGGATGCTGCCTGGGGTCGCCAAAGACCCGTTTTTTTAATTTTATTTTCACCTTGAGCTATTGTTATTTATTATTTGATCATTCCATGAATTTTTCTTAATAGCCGATCCATCCTATTCACTGTATTTTCATGTAGGTTTTTATTAGATGTAGTTATTCCTTTGATATTCTTTGCACATTTCCACTTTGGCCATATTATTTTTTTACATTATCGCTCAGCCTAGATAGAGTAGGGTTGTATTCATTTACATGCTTATTTACATTCATATATTAATGCAAATTAATATATTTCACACTTACTACCAGTGTATACTGATAGTTCTGATTTATATCTTTTATTCATCACCAATTGTAGTGGGGGCCGTTTTTCAATTTTTCTTTTGAATTAAAGCAATAAGAGAATAAAGATGGGATAGAGTATCTTCAGTAGAAACAAGACAATCTTTCAAGGGAACCATCTACTGTGCCTGAAGAGGAAAGTTTTCGACTAGTGGATTCTGCCCGTGTTCACCTTTGGATGTGAAACTTGGACTCTAAATACAAAAGCTTCGGTAAGTGCAAAGAAGTATGGAGAGATGCATGCTGGGTATTACCTGACAAGCAGAAAAAGAATGAATGGGTTTGAAACCAAACAAAAGTCTGTGATATATCAATAGAGTGCAGAAATTAAAATGGCAGAGTGCCAGACATATCACAGAAAGGAATGACGAGAGGTTGGACGCAGATGGTACTTGAAGGGAAATTGAAAGACCAAGATGATGCCCAAAGGTAAAATTGGAGGATTAACCAGCAAATATGTTGGTAATGTGGAGAAGAGAGGTTGCAACCGCAGTAACTGGATGATTATTGGGGAGGCCTTCATCCAGCAGTGGGGAGACAAGTTTGATAGTGATGTAATATATATATATATATACACACAAAAAGTAGCGCTATGAAACTAATAAAAAACGTTAGGCTAAAGTGAATATAAGTGAAATATTAATTAAATATAATATTGTGATACAAAAAATAATGAGTACTAAATCTATATGTGATATAACCAATATAAAAATACAGTGTTAGTAAACCAATGAATATATATAACATTTAGAGTTCACAATTAGAGTCCATCCGGATCCACTGAGAATGTAATGCAATTGAAAGGATTCAGACCACCAGATAACTATTGGCTCATTGCAGCTCCTTTGATGTGGCATTGCCACCCACAATAGAATCTACAGAAAAAAAACAAAGAGAAGCGCAGGCTCCGTAGTGTTATACTGTATAAAAATAAGGTCCATTTAATATGACACGCAGTCCCTAGGAATCACACAAGATTTAAAAATACACTGAACATTTGAGAGAAATCTCTAAGGGGTACGTCAGCTGGGTTGGAGGGGTCCAATGTAATACTGTTATGGTACCGCTGCTGGAAACTCCTGTCACACTTCCGCAATGCTACACTCGATCAGCCAGTCTCTCAGCACATTATTCCAGTCCTCCAGTCAGCTGAATGCTCTGGACACAGACCGCATGTGCAGCGTTTGCAACCAGGCTTTCCGTCAGGTACAGAGACCTCCTCTCTACCGCCATGCATGCTGACGTCACCACCTTGTATCAACCAACTCTTCAAGCGAAATCAAAGAGAAAAAGAAAGAGAAAGCGCCCGCTCCTAGTGTAAAATCAATGGATAGTTTTATTTTCTGGACAAATAACAATGGCACACTCACAAACGTTCATTAAAAGCAGGCAGTTTATGAGTAAAACTCGTGCTCTAAGGATGTAGCTCTGCCAGATCTGCTTTCCTGGGCAGCTTCTGGGTAACTCTGTTGGCTCTGCCTCCCTCCAAATTGAGTCCCCCGGCAATCCAAGCGGCTGAGAATTGGTTCCACCTCCAGGCTACTCGTCCGGATCAGCTAACAGCCTCCTTGTCCAATGCTGTTATTGGCCACCAATATTAGCTTACCATCATTGTAGCCACTCACAGCATTGTAATGTTTTGTCCTGAAAAAATGGCCACACGGCGTCAAATGACGCCACGTTACCATGGCAACGGGATGCCGTGACATTGTGCAACATGGCGCTAAGTGACGTCAAGACATCACGTGGCGTCAAGTTATCATGGCGTTGTTTCGTCACTTAGCACCCCATTGTCATGGCTACGTGGCATCATTTGGTGCCGCACAGCCATCTTTACTGGAGCTGCAGCGGAGACACGGATGTTGCTGGGGAAGAATCAGAAGAATGCCGGGAGACGCTGCACCACACCGCCGGTAACACTCGCGAAAAGGTAAAAAAGGGGATGAGGTGAGTGTTTTTTTGGGGAATTTGTCGAGCCGTGTGTGTGTATTACTATGTAACGGTATTTCCCCCTCTCTGGGAAATTCTTCCATTACACGGTGTGGTGCATACCTACTGGGTCACAGTAGATCTGAGTCTCCTGCGTTGTTGTGGAGGAGAACAGGACAGGCTTCTGGGGTAGTAACTGATTCTTTCTCACGGTGTCAGCGCCTCCATCCCTTGCAGGCCCCAGGGATGTGGAGACAATCCCTGCAGGAGAACTTACTTCCCCTCCCTCTGATAGATTGTAGTCTCAGGCAGGAAGATATCTTTGACAGGATCACTTTATTGGTTACACTGCAGATGATCAGCATACACAGCCTCAGACAGTTTTTCTTGTGGCTTCACTCTCAGGATGTACCCTGGACATCCACTGCAGGCCAAGGGGCCTTAAAGCAGTCCTTGCTCTTCCCTTACTCCCTGGTGGAGTAAGGGGGATAGTCTCCCATCCACTCACCTAAGGGAGGGAATACAGATTGGTAGATCCCTGCGCAATTGTTGTGGGTAGACCAACCTCTCTCAAGCAGGTAGAGGCACTGACTAAATTTGGAATTGCAGCTCCTTAAGTACAAGGGAAGTAGGTGCCAGGTCTGAGTCCCTGATTGGACACACACAGGCCTAGTTGCACCACCTCCCCTGTGACTCACTGAAGCTCCTGTGGTTGGGGAAACGCCAAGATAACTCCTGGCAGACCTGTTTTTAACAGCACTTACTGCCAGGGAGGGCAGTCTGGTAGCCAAGGAAACCAGTCCTGGCTGCACCACACACACACACACACACACACACACACACACACACACACACACACACACACACACACACACACACACACACACACACACACACACACACACACACACACACACACACACACACACACTTAAATAAACATTTAAAAAAAGGCACAGTCACATCTACTCAATTTCTTCAGACTGCTTTCAGCATATGAAAGTCCTTTATGTTAAACATTTCAATCCTGTGACATTTTATTACAGACAAATCCTGCCGAAAACCGTCTTTCTAACGCCAGATCCCTGCAGCCCCCCTCCCCTACTTTTTTAAAGATTGGAACGCGGATGTAATCCACTGTGACATATTTTCAGGGCCGGAGTTACTGTTATGGGGGCCATGGGGCGAGTAAATTGTGGAGGCCCCCTGTCAAAAATCAGCTGATTGCTTTACATGAGATTCAATGTGCCTAACAATGTTTCAGGGTTTCTAAACGGAAATCTTTGCACTAACGTCAAAATAAAAGAAAAACGTCATTAAACGTAAGAAATTCAACTGGTTATATTTATAATGCAGCAAATGTAGGAACCGTAATACATAGAAAGGCAGTCAGCTACAGGAACGGACGTTTTCGCACTTTCTGAGAGGAACATTTTTCAATAATGTCTTCGAATTCCAGCAGCAAATAACTTTCGATGCGCAACAGTGCAACAGCGCAACAGCGCAACAGCGCAACAGTGCAACAATGCTCGCCACGAGAGAGGCTCCTGGTTCATTGTTGATCTTAGCCTATTCTTTATGATTTTCATCTTTGAAAACGACCGTTCGCCAGTACAATTGGTCACCATCTGTACTAAATACGTTCTCAGAGCAATGTTATCACTAGGAAATGTAGCTCTGAAATCGCACTCTGTAGAAGAACTCTGCCTTCAGCGTGGTGTTGCTGTAATCTTCTTTGTAGAGATGAACAAATCGCAGCACACTGCACTAATTCATTGCCAACGCTGTACTCCAAGTCATCCTTATATACAGGGGAAAAGGTGCGCTCTAAGACAAACTGCGTCACTTGTAAACGGGTATATGCAAATCGGGCAATTAATTACACAAACTATTGCAAAAGTGAAAATTGTGGGAGATGCAGCTAGTAAAGTTGGTGGATCGGGACATCAAAGAGAGCGAAAGATATCAAAGAAAATACCAGCGCAAAAATCACAGAGTAGATAGAAATGGACATATATAAAAAAATATATATTTTCGATAGATTAAAAAGAACTTAAAATAATGCCACATGAAGCATGAAGCTAAATAGAAGGACAGTGTAGCATAAGAACGATACAATATTACCAGATGTCCTGTATGATTAATAGTAATTGCCGATTGGAAGGCAGCGTTGT
>NC_134488.1:107345830-107388330 GCF_040206685.1 Ascaphus truei | reverse complement strand
CAGCGGTGAGGCGCGTACGCGTGGCAGCGTAGCAGCCTGTCTGAGCTCAGCTTTAGAATCTCCCTGCAGTGCTGCGCCGGTCCACAGCTCCCTCCCCCTGACGGCCGCAGGTTGGATCCGACTTCTGGCGCCGATAGGAGTAGGAGGAAGAGGAAGGATTGCAGTGACCGGGCTGCTGGGGCAGGGAGCGCCGGGTCACTGCTGCGGGAGGTGATGCTGCACCGCCGGGTCGGGGACAGTTGTCCCAGCTCTCCCCTCCTGGTGGCTGAAAATGACTGAGTTAGAGGCTTTTGGCACAGGCGCCGCGTCACGGTACTTATACTAATCTCTCTTAGAACAGATTTGCAGAGTAGACCATGAATGTTTGTGCAACTTCTGCTGAAACTTGTAGGAACTCAACAAGTTCACGCACACAGTTTGCACGGGGATTTTCCAGCTTACAGCCCAATATGACATTTGCGGCCAAAGCAAAACGTGCCAAATGTTGGCACATTTTGCAACGCTCTCCAAAATACTGCCGGAATGAGGAATCGTGGTGAATTACAGTGTGTCCACACTAATGCTTGTTATATAGTGTGCGCTGGTACGCGTGCGAGCGCGTGCACGTGGCGCAGGCTTTTAGTTTGTACAGGGCAAACTGTGATGCAGTGGGTAGGGGGTGTGGCTATGATGTCACAATGTTAGCGTGAAAATACAATTTTCTTGTATTTTCTCTGGTCTGCCGCGGCACCGCTCATGGCCACACGCGCACGCCCCAAGTACACAAACGTCTGGCTTACACAGCCAATTATCATTGACACGCGCACGATAGCGCATGCGCGCGCACTATGTTACAGCCCTAAGAGAGGCACGAAACTGTAAATACATTGCGCCTCTTTTAGTATGGACAGGTAATATAAACCCAAGGATTATTTCTCTCTCTCTAATGCCTTATTCAGTCCATCCTAATATGATGGTCTCCACACCCCGTTCCTCTTCAGTTATAAGTTAGGTTCTTTCATTTTGCTGCAAAGAACGGGAATTTGACTGGCTATCTACATTTGAACACCCCAGCTGAAGTGCTGTCTGCACCCCAGATCGTCTCCCTGTGTGCCAAAAAGCATCCTTTTCTTCTAACCACAATCTGACACCTATCCATGAGGCCATCTATTACCCATTCTCAGGCTGCCAAGTACAAGGGTACAGCTAGCTTCCTTTGGCCAAATGATGTAACCCCAATTTATATGAAATATTAGAAAACGTTTACATTTTGTAGGATTTTATGCAGCATGAGCTAAAATAACAAGAAAGAGTTAATGATGATAATATCTTGGGTTCTAGTGAAATTGTATCTTATGTTTTCTGGAACAGGTTTCAAAGTTTTTATGAATTCTAGGGCAACCCTACCAACAACCTGATGTAATGCGCTAGTACCAGTAATGTATCACGCAATGGATAATGTCAGTCTTCTGAGTCATTCTCACATTAGTCACCCCATTACATGTACCCAACCCAAAAAGGCACCTGACCAGCCTGCAATCCGCAGCAGTAGCTTAAAGGGGAAAAAACTAAGTTTTCTTTGGATGTTTGCATGCAATCCGGCAGAAAGTGTTCTCACGTGTACCTCTGTTATTGCCAAAGGAATTTAAAAGCACATCTTAGGTTTCCCAGTCATGTCGTACAGAGACCAAAAATACATTTATTTTGAATAACAGGCAAGCATATATGGAAAAATACATGTGTCACCTGGAACTCATTTTTACAGCTTGGGTTGAATCCATTCTTCACGTGCGGAGAGCAATGGCGCCATCTTGTGGCAAAGTGCAGATTGTGCGCTACACTTGGTTTGGAATCACGCCGCATGTGACGTCCATTTACTATTAGCACAGGGATGTCAACTCCAGTTCTCAAGGGCCATCAACAGGTCCGGTTTTCAGGATATCCCTGCATCAGCACAGGTGGCTCAATCAGTGGCTCAGTCTTCGACTTCGATACTACATATTTATACGCAAAACTGTCAAAACCGTTAAGCATTCCCTTCGCCCCCAATTTGATTCCCTGTGAAATGTTTTGCCCATTTAAGAATAATAATATCGCCAAATGAGTCACCTTGCTGGTAAATATCATTGAGAAAAGGATTAGTAGCCTACTAAATAAAATTGCAATGCACAGGGACTTACTGTGAGCTGTCCGTGGAATCCTGAATCTGTCACAACGTTTTCAGCTTGGATATCCCATCGGATGTGTACGATTAAGACATGGATATTTCTCAGAAGAATTAACTGACTGACTGAGCCACCTGTGCTGAAGCAGGGATAACCTTAAGACCTGACCTGTTGGTGGCCCTTGAGGATTGGAGTTGGACACACACACACACACACACACACACACACACACACACACACACACACACACACACACACACACACACACACACCACCCCCCCTCCAATGAATTGCAAAGGTATCAAACAATGAAGATGTCGTCACAGAATAGCTAACTTTGACAAATTCCACAATATATACACACTGTTTCAGAAAAAGAACGTAAGAGCATCATACCTAAATAAGGTACGAATAGTACAGTGATTAGAATCTGCAGTTAATGAGGACTAGCCATGTTTAAGAGTCCCCGCAAGAATGATTTTTCAGCAGTATTTTCTGAAATTGAGGCCTTCTGGAGGATTTGCCAGCGAGGTTGGTGATATTAGGAAAGGGAAAAATAGGTACTTCACATTTAACCATGCAATTGTGTTTTGGGGCTTTAAATCCTGGGGAGTAAGTAGCTCCTCTGCTTTGCATGTGTGCTGCAGGAGATATAGCAGGAGAACATGAGCCGTGCTAACTGATATCCTAATGCAAATACTGTATGCCTTTCGCCAGCCCAAATTCAAATTGAGATGGCCAAGTACACACAGCTCTGTCTGTGGCACACAAGGTGAGTTTGGGGTTATGTTTCAGTGATCTGAGCCCCAGCACATCAACTACAAGTCATGCAATGTTATATGGAAATAGCCGGCAAATTATATTAACCCCTTCACTGCCAGCAACACATTGGAATCAACCGCAAGCTCCTCCGGCTGTAAAGGTGTTTGAAGAAGGTCCGTGACTCGTAGATTAAAACAGGTGTGCTGAACTCCTGCCCTCAAGCCCCCCTAACAGGCCAGGTTTTCTGGATATCCAAGGCTTTAATCTGATTGGGCCACCTGTGCTGAAGCAGGGACTGATTGCGCCACCTGTGTTGAAGCTGGGTTATCCTGAAAGCCTGACCTGTTGGGGACTCTAGGACTAGAGTTGAGCATCCCTGGATTAAACCCCCCTCCCCAGCCAATGCTTAGAGCAAACGTCTTATGTTTGGAAAAGTTTGTTAGAATTTTTGTCATCTAGAAGGTTCCCATCGAAATTGGCAAAGTCGGATTTTCGATCAAATTTTGAAATTTGGAAAATTGGAATCTAACCTAAAAAAGTGGGGTTTGAGGGAGAGAGGTGCTGTGAACACACCCGAGATGTGTATATTTCTCTCTCTCTCTCGTTTTGCAGTGTGGTTCCTGGGTATAACGCCACACGCAGGCATGACTGATTGACGTAGCATTCTTCTTCTTCTGCGCTCTTGCTGGCTGAGCTAAAGCCCTATATTGGGATCTGTATAGGAGCTACGCCAAGGCTAGCATAACATCACCTTATGCTGCAGTAACATGACGTAAGCTTGTGCTACGAGATGTAATCCAGACGCTGCTTTCGCATATAATTAGCAATCCCATGTTAAAGAAGCAATCCATTCTGTTTTTGTTTTTTTTTCGTTTCATTATTTTTAATACGGGATTGAAGCAGAGGGTCTCTGGAGTTGAACCCCATTCATTTCAGCTCCGGGAAGCCCTGGCTTCCAGATATACTTATCTCTGAAGTGGGTGCCGGTACGTCCTACAGTTTAAAGTCCCGGTCGCATGGGCCAATAGGAAACCGCACTGGATAACGTCACAGCTTCCTATTGGCCCGCAGGGAATGGGAGCTTTGGAAAGCAGAGAAACCCGGCATGGGTTGCCTCTAACTCATGGAACATAACATCCGTTCCTGTTTTAGGCAACCAATTGAAAACTCATGGTTACATGGAGTAAGATTGGGAATGACGTTGTAGAGGGAGAAAGGGGGTGGCCCGGTATTAAAGGGGTTGCACCCCATATGGCCATCCCCTGACCTCACCAGAGAGACAAGAGGTTAACTGGACTGCGGTCCAGGGATGAGGTTTGCACCTTGTTGTACCTTGAACCGCAGTCCAGTTAACCTCTTGTCTCTCTGGTGAGGTCAGGGGATGGCCATATGGGGTGCAACCCCTTTAATACCGGGCTACCCCCTTTCTCCCTCTACAGACGTATCCATCGTTCGTAACACTACTGTATAAAGTAAGATTGAAAGGGCCAGTCCCACATGGATTCAATCACCTTTCAAGTAAAAATTGTACTTATTCATCTAATTGTTTTGTTTTTTGGGTTCACTGCGGCATTCTGTGGATATTATGTAATTATCGTCTTCCAAACGTATCTGTTTGACGAATGATCGCTTCCTAACTTTAAAGAACCAAAAAATTTTTTTCCTGTGATAAAATTATTTTTGTTGAATATTTTATATATTAAACATTTTAAAAATAACTTTGTTTTGCTAAAAATTTTCATGAAGCAAATTTGAAGACATTCGCGTCACCGTGGCTCACACGGGTCACTATTTATTTATTTATTTTTAATCTGGCAAAAGTCAGGAACGGCCGTGGAAATTTGGTGAAGAAGGAGCATGGTGAACCTACATGTGTAACCTATTAACTATGAAAACGCTATATTTTATACCGCGTTGCGGATTGAGCGAGTCACACTTGCTTTGATTATGTGCATGGTCAATGTTCTTATTGAACCGAAACATCACAAACCTGGTTCTAAACCAAAGTCTTTAGCAAGAAACGCAATTATATCATCAACATTTTCAGCATTCGGAATTTGGAGACAATCGTAATACTGAAACACAATAGGTTAAATGCAATTTCTCATCCGCCATTTCTTATCACTGCCACCACTACTGTATGTCTCAGTAAGCCTATAGGTTGTTGTTGTACATTAAATAGTTAATATCTCTGATACGATTTCAGAAAATTGCCCGAGATTTTTTTTACCTGTTACAAAACAGCACAATTAATGTTTTGTATCAAGAATCCTGTCGATGAGATAGAAGTGTTCATTTTTTTATCACTTAAAAAAAAAAAGTGTGTGCCGAGCATGTGCATTTTAAATGAAACTTCTTTGTCTTTTGTCAGTGATAGTTTACAACGCTTCGCTTTACAACGAATGGCTTATCCAACGCTGTGCAATGCATACCTATGTTCATTTTTACAACGCCAAAACGGCTTATCCAACGCTCTTACAACGCTTTGCAACATTGTGTATGTGTGTATATATATATATATATATATATATATATATATATATATATATATATATATATATATACACACATTCACATAAACAACGTTGCAAAGCATCGTAAGAGCGTATATATATATATAATTTTATATTATATTATACTATATAATATATTATGTATTATGTTGTATTATATATATATAATACAGTATATACACTATATAATTTATGTGTGTGCTGCATATCTTATTGCCTGCATAAAATATTTGGTGTATTTTAGTGTCAAAAATGCCTTCAGGAACGGAACCTTTCATTTAAACAGTGTTCCTATGGGAAAATGTGTTCCGCTTTACAACGTTTCGCTTTACAACGCCATTTTGAGTAACACATTGTGTCGGATAACCGGGGACTGCCTGTATATTGTTGTATAATCTGTGTGTTGTGGGAAGGAGCTGAGGCTTCTGAGCATGGCTCAGGAATGGATTATACACTCGTGTATTGGGTGTTCTATGTTTATTTCCATATTGTGTAGCTGGATACTGCAGCTACTTTTTTTCCTTTCTCCACCTGACAGCGGTGGAAATTGTTCAATTGTACAACTTTCACGGGGTCTCTCTTCATGGGAAACTTTCTGATTACTGCTGGAACTGTATCTCACTTACTCAGCGTGTGTGTGTGTCTCCCGGCTTCTGCACGTGCAGTGATTGCCACGCATGCGCAGCCAACACAGTCCAATGACCTCACTTTCATTACACACTTCCGTCTCCATGAAGGAGATTTGTGCCATGACATTTTACTACAGTAGGTGCCGGCAAAGACGTTTCATGTAAAAAAAAAAAATGAATTCCCAGATGGTGGCTGTACAGATGTGGTTGGAACGGCTGGCAGGTCTAAGTTAGGATGGCAGAAAGGTCAAATTGCAGCAGAATCGGTCACAGCGTTTGTCCTGTGGAGCGAGAACACAAACGAACACACACACCCAAAGTGGCCACAAAGTCTAGCTGATATCTTCGCTCGCTCATCCAAATATGTCATTGCCTCTAGTTTGCTTTGCCCTCCTGGATGGACTGCATTAAACATGAATAGGCACATACAGAACAGGCAATATGTAGCCGCTGCATCACTTCTTTAACTGTTAATGGTGACAAACCAATGTACACAGAGCCAGCCTGATGTAATAGTGAGGATGTCTGTTCCCCTTACAGTGAACCAGGCAGCAACGCAGAACTGCTTTATCATAGTGTTTTTATTGTACAGCATATTGCATGCACAATAAGTTACTGCAGATGACTCTCTATTCCTGTGATTCTCAACAGATGGGACTCGCCTCCCCAGGGGGACGGATCAGGATTTCAGGGGGAGTTTAAAAATAACATTTTTAATATTACAATATAAATTTTTTATTTGAAAAACGGAAAAAACAAAAAACAATCCTACCTATTGCTTTCTTACTATAGAAAATCTGCAGCTTATTGCATCATCCTATAACGCACAGCAGTGCATCTATTATCTTTCCTTTATCTCTCTACAGTATATCACCGAGCTACGCTGTAAAGTTCGGGGTGTGTGGCTATGGGTGCCAGGTGGCTTGTCCAAAAATACTCGACACAATGGTAAAAGATGCAACCTCCACGCCCCCTGAATACATATAAAAATACCCCCATACCCTCCCAAATACATATAACATACACCCCCACCTCCCCAATACATATGTATTCGGAGGGCGTGGGGTATATGTATATAAAATACCTCCACGCCCTCGAATACATATAAAATATATCCCCATGCCCCCCGAATACATATGTATTCGGGGGCATGGACGTATTTTATATACATATACCCCATCGACCCCCAGAATACATATAAAATATACCCCCACCTCCCCAATAAAATGCAAGCTTACCTTGGTGATGGTGTCGGGGGGGGGGCAGTGGCTGCAGAGAGGAGGGGAGGACAGTGGCTGCAGGGGGGGGTGGTTGCTGCAGAGTGGGGGGATAGTAGATGTGGGGGGACTGCGGCGGGTCAGAGCAGTTGCTGCCATGCTTGGCTCTCCCCCGCTGCAGGCTTCTCTCTCCCTGTCTGTCCCACGCCGAGGTGTCTGAAGCTGCCCCGCACCAGGCCTCCCTCTCACGCCGGCGCACGCCGGCGCGCACCGGAACCCGAGCTGACTTCCGGCGCTGACATCAGAGGACACGGTACGGGTCAGACACCTTGGCGTGGGACAGACAGGGAGAGAAAAGCATGCAGTGGGAGAGAGCCGAGAATGGCGGCAACTGCTCTGACCGGCCGCCGGCCTCCCCCGCATCCACCCAGCGTTCAGAGAGATAATACCGGACACACATGTCGGTCCTCTCATTGTGCCTCTCAAGGCAGCCATTTAGTGAACCCTGGGAAGCAGGATTTTTGCTGATCGATCACAGGAAAACTAATCGATCAGCAGCTTAGGTAATTAGTTTTCAATAAAAAAGGTCAAAGGCTGCATAAATTAAAACAAAAAAAAATATATATATTTTTTTGTTTTAAGTGCCACGCGGACTGCCTCCAAGTCCTTCAACAAGAGTCAGAGCAGAGCAGCAGTAAGAGAAAAAGTGACAAGAAAGAGCAGAGAAAGCCAGAAAGAAATTAAAATGAGAACAAAAAACATGGCAGCAACTATTTGTAGCAATAAGGGAATTGGTCGTTTTGCCTTATGAGCATTGGTTAAAATAGTGGGGTTATCCTTTAATGCAGGAGAGCACAGCCCTGTTAAACAGGTAAACAAATCTCTTGGACCCAATTAAAAAGTTACATTACAAAAAAAGAGAATAGGAGAGAAATTTGTTTTAAAAACTGACCCCACTTTTTCACTATTAAAAAAACAAAAACAAAACTAAAGAAGGATAAATAAAAAAGTAGTGGTACTCTCTACCACGGAAAACAATCATATTACAGTCACTAATGTTGAGCGTCCCAGCCATTTAGTTCATAGCTCAGCACTCGGTGCAAATGAATGTAGATACACACTTATTCCAATCAAGAATGACATCTTCTAGCCCCAAGGTCACAGCACAAAGCTGTATGGTCCATGTCTGTGGTCAGACACAGAGGCCTCATTTAATCTGTCACACACATCTCGGTTGCAGGATCAACGTATTTTCCACGAAGGAGAATCATTCAACGTCTCCCATGAAGAATGAGAGATGCTTTGCCGCGGACCCTGGGGTTAATGAGGCCAACGTGGCTGCAAACCAAAAAAAAAAAAAAAAAAAAACGGAAAAACTAAAATCAGATAAATAAAAATGAACACGAGCACAAGTTTGCTTATTCATGATCAAGGAAGGAACCGACTGGAATGTCAGGTTCCAGGAAGAAAGGCACCCTGTGGATTTGAAGAGTAGTGATGTTGTCCATAGCTGTAAGGCAGGAGGGGAACGCGTATCGTTACATGGCGCGTCGCAGTTGGAAGACGAGACTCTGCCTCAGGTGAATGTCTTAATCTGTGAACAAGAGGAAAACAGTTAGGACTCAGTGTGGGTTTCAGACATCCTTCTAATGTCGCTCTTCCTTGTTTCCTTGTGGAGGGCAGAGGTACAGTGCTGTAGGTGGGTGCTGCCTGAGGATGAAGTTCACGCACAAAATGTGCATTATTTTCCCCCGTGTAAAACTTGGTGCAAGTGAAAAAGCTTTGCGAAAAATGCAGCCAGCATCAAAAGTCAATGTGCATGGGCATGTGGCTCTTTATATACTACCATACGGTCACAAAAATGTCATGAAAAAGCAAATTATTTTTGCAAAGCAAATTTGAAGTTGTTCACACATCTCTAGTGGCGACAGGACTGAGTGAGGAGAACGTTTTAATAATAGGAACATTAGGCAGAATTTACCCATTTTTGAGAAATCTTGATTCGGCATAACTTCCATTAGCTCTGGATTCTTTTGTAGGCAGTTTTACTTTTGAAAGCATCTACATGCGAGTTCTTTAGAAATGTAGTCTGCATACGAGCTTCCAACACCTCACAAAACAAGGAGGAGACAGTGTAAGCTTTGGTATCTCATGTGTAGGAAGGGCCGGCTTGATGGCAGAGCCGTCGGTGCCACTGCACCGAGCCTTATAGTTACAGAAACCCTACGCTCTTCCCCACAACAATGAAACGGATTGCTGGGAGAGAGTGCGGTTCCTCTGTAAGTGTTACCTTCTCTGATGCGGCATGTCCTCCTGCAGCGTCGTGTTGTCATGGCGACAGGACAACAAGATGGCACGTGGCGCCATGACGCTGCATCGTTGGAGGAGGAGATAAGAGGCCCCGCCAAAACCCTACTGCACCGAGCAACGCAAAAATCCTAGCCAGCCCTGATACCATCTGCACAGTACCCCGATGCTGGTCCATTAAAACTTTGTTGACATGACAAAAATGGTGTTGATGTTTGACCGGATGCTGCCTCCTGTACGATAACTTTAATTGACCTTGAAGTATGAATATGCCACAGGAAAAATAATGAGTTTGATTCCGTTATTCCCCAGCAGAAATTCAGCGTGCAGCTTCATGCTAAACGGCTTTCTGATAACAATGGTTATATAAAAATGAAATGATGCGGTATAAATACTTTGTCCCAAGCTTCACCACTTACCCTGCTTAAAAGCTGGAGGCGGATTTGTAGTTTTCACCATCTCGCTCTGTTGAAGGGCCTCTACTATCCACGAGAGGGCATTACTGCAGTAATCCAGCTAGAAGCACAAATGAGTTACCGTGATTCTAGATGCAGGCACCAACGTGCGGTGTGTGTGGCAAAGGCCTTTAGGTGTGGCAAGTGTGGAAAAGCAACAATCCCACCTCTATTTGTATTGCAGCTTTTGATCTGGTGGTCACTACACAGGAGTTTATTAACCAAGCTATTTTTAGCCCCTGCTTTCCGATATACTTACCCTTGTTCACCGAGGGGATTTAAATGGCCTTCCTATAGGAAGCAGCAAAAAATAACGTTGTGGCTTGCTATTGGCCTGTGTGACATGCAACATTTGACGGGTGTATTGTTTCCTCTGGAGAGTACAGAGACATGGGGAACTACACCAAGGGGGCCAAGGAGCTTCGACTGAGCCACTTGTGCTGAAGCAAGGATATCCTGAAAACCTAACCTGTTGGTAAGACCTTGAGGACTGAAGTTGGCCACCCCTGATTTAGATAGAGGCCACACAAACACTGCTATTTATTAGCATTGGGTGATCAGTCCTCCATTCTCGTACATTTGTCGAGTGACCCAGGGTTCAGATCGTTCCTCTTATCCCACAACACAAATAAACTGGCCCTTGTACCTGGTGTTCCAGTGACTTTAGCCTGCGGTCATGTTCCTTGATCTCGTTCAAGTTCTTCAAAGCTATGTCAACCCTACAGAGGCCAGAAGAAGTGACCGTTATCTGACCTGGTAACCACTGGCGAGAGGCAGGCGCTCATAGTTCAGACGTAAGCAATTTAACCATAAGACCAATGGAGTTAGAATGGGAACATTAGCTGGTAAGGTATTAAATGGTTTTTTAAAGCGTTTGCTAAAACATCTCCAAGATCCTACAGTCAGAATCAAAAATGTGTAATAAATATACATGAATAATTATGGTTAGTGGAAGAAACAATTGCACAGAGTCACTATCAGACTATAACAATTTTGATAAGGATTTCTTAGTGTAAAACAACCCCATGTAACATGTGCAAAACTATGTAACACTATTTTCCCTGGTCACATAGTGCTGGGGTAACTAAAGCATACGCTAAGTCCCGCCCCTTTCTGTCTGGAGACTGTGACATCAGACATGGGTATAAATACAGAGGAAGGAGCTTCTGGAGATCAGATCCCTGGAGGAGACACGGAGGCGGGATCCCAGTGTATATAGTACGTAAATGTGTATGTAACAAGATAGGATAGGATCCCCCTTTTATTGTTTGATAGTTAGGGAAAGTGTTCCGTTTACATAGAGGCCCTAAGAATGGTTTATTGCTACTCTCAGAGTTCATATAGCAGCAGCCTTACACCCTGAGGGGGCTCCACAGTGCACAGCCCCAAGGGATAGTTGGACAAGCCCCATCGGAGGGTCCACAGCTGGCCCCACAAGGTGGCATGCAGTGCCCACGAGAGGGACACTGATCAGTGAAACAGAAAGCAGCACAAGGCCCAACAGGGGCCATAAAGGGATTAAGCACTACCCAGGCCACCCAGTTGAGGGGTTCGGTAGGTAACTAAGGGGATCAAGCTTCAGCGCCATCCTAGCAGGCCGAGATAGGGACAGCCAGGGAAGACAAGATTCAGATAGTGACTGAGAGAATGTTAATGTCAATACCAAGATCCCTGTGTAAGGCAATGTAATAAAGATACTGCTGAATGAATAACGTTCCTGGTGCCCTTCATTGCTATGGCCCAGCCGCACCAATCCCGCACCCTGACAAAGTAATACCGTCTAAGTTAGCCAATATAAAGAGTCCTTCGATGTAATCTCCCCAGGAGCCAGGCAGGGAGAGTTACATGTATGTTAGCACCAAAACAGGTTGTGAAAACACTATCATAGTAGAAAATAGTGTCGGCCATTTAACAAAATGTCTGATTACAACTACAGTAGAATTCCCAAGTCCTTACTTTTGTGAGGTGCGGCGGAGGCGCTCTGTGTCACTGTCCCTTTGCTGCTTGGCAATGTTTACCATGTAGTTCTCCTTCTGCACAGCCTCCCAGGTTAGCATTCTGCCGTCCAGGGGCTCCTTTAGCGCCAACACTACGGACACAATACAAGGTCGAATGACCAGTCCCTTCTTGGGTGCTCCATTTATGAAATAATGAGCCAGAACAAGGACACGTGCTGCTCTTACAGTATATTGCCTTGTAGACACTGTGCTGTGAGCAAGTCTGCCCCCAAATACTCGGCATTGTGCAAGCAACAACAGCTGAAATGCTTTGCCGCACTGTTCGCAAAACTGGCGTCTCCGCACGGATACTCACTGAAATGTCGGATCTTCTGCGACTCCACCTTGCGGATCTTACGTTTGATAAACGTGTGGATGTGGCTGACTATGATGAACGGAGGCGCCAGGGCTGGACGATTGTGGTACTCCACAATCAGGTTGTAGCGCTGAAATTTCCAATATATATCACTGTTGCCTTGGACCTTGGAGAAGGTGTAACTGATCAGACGAAAGACAAGGGGGGGGGGGGGGTGTCAATGAGCGAGACACACAACAAAATCTCCTGGATTTATGTAGACTACATCAGGAGTGGGCAACTCCAGTCCTAAAGAGCCACCAGCAGGTCTTCAGCATATCCCTACTTTCACACAGGTGTCTCAAACAGTAGCGGAACCACCTGTGCTGAAGCAGGGATATCCTGAAAACCTGACCCCATAGTGGCCCTTGAGGACTGGAGTTGCCCAACCCCTGCTCTACATGGATGAATATCAGAGCAATACAATTTATTTTCAGGCAAACATAGCAAGATAAAAGTAACATATTGGCAACAAAAAAAAAAACCACTATCGAGGTTTAGAAAAACATAATAAACTTGGGGATTCGAGCAGCGACATGAACCTCCCGTTCCTTTTACTGGAGTTAAACCGCACTATTTTCAGCTCTGGGGATCCCTTTGTTCCCAAGAACGTGACTGGTGAAGTTACCAGAGAGTTACTTCCTGGGTTTTAAAGGGGATTTAAAATGGCTGCGTCATAGGAAACCGCAATCAACGACATTGCAGCTTCCTATTGACCGGCAAGAACCGCAAGATTTAATGGCAGATTTAAGTGAGTAACTCCACAGGTCAGTATTTTGGGAAGCAGAGGGGTTCTCCGAACAATAGCATTGCTCAGCCCTGGAGGACCCCGCAGAGTCCCACCCGGTCAAAAAAAATGAGTAGGGGGAATTGCTGCGTTAAGTAGTGGCGTACAATAATATAGCAAAAAATAAAAATGGGCAAAGGGGTCATCAGTGGCCATAATTCATCCTATGCAAGCTGTATGGGAGTGTAAGAAAAGAGCAGAAAAAGGGGATTACACTCAGGAAAGAAGGTCTGTTGGTAGCACAAAGGTCAGGTTATAAAACTCAACATGAAATAAATGTAAAACATTTACCACTGAGAAAAATATATATTAAATGATGAGACATAGGAGTGTCAGTGACGGGTTGCAACCTTGATTTAAATGTTCAGGAATAAATCAGTCAACCCAATCAGTGCTAGTGATAACCACTTAGGGAGATTTAGCTTCCCAGATAAAAATCGCTGAAATGCTGGTTCAGTAGGGCTCTGATTGCAAACGCTTTGTTTTGCTGTATTGAGTCTAGGCACTGAAATGGAATAGCCACTATACGTGGGCAACGCTCATTTACCTGAATGGCCATCACTGATTGATAATGCTCATAACACTCAATGAATAAACTGACCGTTAAGAGTTTGCTGCCCATCGGCATTTAAATAAGAATTGGCCTATTTTTGAAGAGTGTGATCTCACGCAGGACATTAAGGCCAGATGTGGTATACAAGTCAACAAGATGTCACAGTAAGCAATAAATAGGAGTGAGCTAAGTGGCATGTTTGTCCTTCTACTTTCCCTCTATGCCCCTTATCCCCATTCTCTCCCCGGCAGAAAAGAGAATCTCCAGGCACTCTACAGTAACGTGTTGAATTTCTGAGATGTATTAGTTACATAATATCAGGAAACCAGTGCTTTTGGCCCAGCCAGGCCTGATGAAGGCATGTGTGGGCCATTACATTGGTTTCCTGACCTTAGTATTCGCTACACTACTTTGGAGTGCCTGGAGATTCTCTTTCCTGCATGGACACAGCACCCGGAGCACCCAGTCACTTTTACATTTGCAACATTCAAGCTATAGTGTGCCCAACCCCTCTCCCTTCCCACCAGCAGGCACCTGAACATAGCGATCAGCAGGTTCAGAAGGAGGATATTGGCAACCAGCAGGAACACTACAAGCAGGAGAATGACAAGCCAGTTGGCATAGGTGTTAGTGCAGGGCTCTGCTTCCTCCAACATAATGGCAATAGGGTCGTCCGTGCAATTGAAAGTAGAAATCTTTGTAGCTAGAGATGAAAGGAATAGGAACATGGTCATCATTTATTAGGTTCAAAATACAAATGGACATTTATGAAACTTCACCTTACACCTCAAAACATTATCATCAAGTGAAGGCCTGTATTATGTGGGATCACAACCATAACCCAATTGTGGCAGGAGGTAGGTCAAAATCTAGGTCTTCTAAATTGACGTATTATACAGTACATAGGAATTCGGATATAAATGTATTAACCAATCTTTTTTTTTTTAACAGTATGCACAGTGAGCCACTGATAGGACATCCCTGCTTCAGCGCAGGTGGTTCAGCCAACCTGACCTGTTGGGGGAGGGGGGGTCTTGAGGACTCTATTTGAGAGTTGACCTTTCAGTGCGGAGGACCGGAAGCACACTTCTGTCGTACGCCAAAAAGGGAGAGACCACCACAGGGAGAGAACAGGATTCCCCAAGATTACGCAGAGTGTGTTCAAGACCAGCATTTTATCCAGTAGGACATGACTCATCCCGCCTCAAAATAATCCCACGAAAACAAATCTCATGATACATTAAGAGCTAGAACGATGGTTGCCTCCTTGATGGGAATATTATGAAAGTGACCCACGCATAGCACAGAGAATACAATATTGGCATCGAGATTGGATTTTCCCCCCCACTTACCATCAATCTCATCCAGTGGGATCTGACCAAAGATCTGTAGGTAGGGCCTGTAGAAAACGCGGCGCAGTATCCAGGAGAGGCGCATGTCATTGGGATGAAGTAGACCCTCAGTAGCCACCCCATACGCAATGAGCCAGACGCCCAGGAAAAAGAGGAAGAAAAAGACATCCTTCATCTGCCAACGGAGAATGGTCATCAGTGAAGCCCAGTGACTTGTCTTGTAATTGTGATCAATGAGAGATGTTTGGTACGGAATATGTTGGAAACCGTGGTCTGGTTGGAACACTAATTCTAATGCTATTTATATATTCCTTAAAAATCAGGGGTTCTCAACTCAAGTCCACCCCCCCCCCCAAATCAGGTCAGGTTTAAGGATGTCCCTGATTCAGCAGAGGTGGCCCGAGGTCAAAGACAGCCACTGAGCCACCTGTGCTGAAGCAGGGATATCCTGGAAACCTGACCTGTTTGGGGATCTCGAGGACTGGAGTGGAGAACCCCTGACTTAAGTTATTATGGTCGATAACCGCTCCCTCACATCATCACTAGATTTTTAAAGAGAAGCTCCGGAAAAGGCAGTTTGATCATGCTCTTTGAAGTCTGCATGGAAAACAGCTCTGTGCTGCTACATGGAGGTGGAACAAGTGTGTGTGGAACAATAAACAGCAGAAGATTTCCATGTGAACAATTTACTGAAGGATTTGAGCCCTTTTAAATAATAAAAAAAAAAATCAAACCGCTAAAATAAAAATAAGGTAAATAATGGCAGTCTGTTTTAAAGAGTGTTACTTGGAGGTCACATTCAAGATTTTTGGGGATTACTACACTCTTAAAATTCAAACTGAGCACTATATTTGGACTTGGTCGCTCACCATTTTCCTGACAATAATGATTTTGGGTCCCAGCTGTTTGTTGACGGCAAATATGTGAATCAATCTGAGTGTGAAGACCATGAAGTCAAAACAGAGGATGGTCCGGCCGGCCTCGAATGAGCCTTTAAACATCCTGTAGGAAGACATACACTGTTAACTGGACCTGCTCCCGCCTCCCCAACGCAACACACATATATGCATCTTTTCTGTTCAACTCGGTGCTGTGAAGCAACACCTCCGTGTCGGGCACACTCCAATCATTTGAAAGGAGGTTAGAGATTTCCTGATGTGGATTCACATCACATTTAATAGGTGCCTACAGTACCGTATGTCTTCATCAAATGACAGTGTAACCAACCAACTATATGTGCTCTGCATTAATGGTCTTCACAGGTTAATCAGTGTTAGACATGACCTGTGCTAAAGGCTATTTTAACATGATGAATCATATTTATTAAGTGGCACTAACAAAATCCAGCGCAGAAAGATTGTTTATGGCCCAGACAAGTATGTATGTCCGACAGTGTACTTTACTAATACAATACAGCGAATTATAATAATATAATATGTGCAACAAAGTCAGACAATAGGAAAGGAAATCCCTGCCCGGAGAGCTTACAATCTAAGTGGTTACTAGAAACATGTTAATACTGTTGTAGGAACTGCCCATCTTATTTGTATGTTATGAAAAATGAATTTGCTGCTTTACTCCGGGAACACTGAATTGAAGCCAATATAATAGTTATGTTGATCTGTTTGACCAATGATGGCTTCATAATTACTTTGAAAACAAAGCAAAAAGAATCCTAATCTGTGGTTTTAAAGACTGAAAGACACCAAAAGATTAAAAAAAAATGTGAAACCCCTTGTTTATCATGAGAAAGTTAAAAGTATTTAAAAAAAAAAAAGTGTCGATCAGCTACATTTAAACAAGCCTTAGTTCACAGTCGTCCTTTGAGAGACTGCCCCTTCAAGCCCTTTGCTGTTAGGCAGCAGCGCCTCAAATATCCTCCTCTCACAAGCCCATATGTATCAAGACAACAGTACTGACATTCTTTGTTTGATATATCTGATGTGGTTATTTGCCAAAGAAAAATACCATTGAAATCAATAGAATTAAGTTTTGATACATGCCCATGTGTCTTGATACCTCTACCCCAGTGTGAACAAACTCCTACCCTCCGACATATGTAGTACCTGCAGATTAGCCCTATGATGAAAAGCATCAAGGCTGTGATGTCAACATGGTTCCACGAGTCTTGTAGGTACTGCTTGACCTTCTGTGCCACAGGCATAGATCCCACAAAGAAGCCTTGCCGAATCTCTTCACACACCATGGTGAAAACCCAAAAATAAAGGATGAACTCTGAGTTTGATGGACCATCTGGGGGAGCTGGCTTGAAGTCCATGAGCAGCACATAGGAGAAGAGGAAGAGGAAGGTGAAATACATCACTACGTTGCCCAGGAAGGCTGTGACTGGGGCGCTCCAGAACTGTTTCCAACGACGCAACCAATATGGTCGTTGCTTCTCCTTAGTGACATCAGCCTCAGGTACATCCCGAGAGTCTGAATTCCTCAAAGCTGGTTCTTTCTCCTTCTCTGTGTTCTCCGACATATTTTCACTGGGAAGGAACACACACACAAAAAAAAATTTTGTTGCCATTCTGCTGAAAAGAGTATATTTTTTCCCCTATAAAACCGCTTCCCTATGCTTTGCCAGGTCATGCTTACCCATCCATTATTTCAGCCACGGTGGTCTTTATGTCGATGTCAAGGCTGTCCATTTCCTGACGTTGAGGGTTTTCTGCTCCATAATCATTGTCAATTGACCTGGAGGGAGAAAAATGAAGGACAGCGAGCGACTGTCAGAAGCAAAGGAGAGTCTGATTCCTTTTATTACCCCATCTCCTTTATCGCTGGCTTTATTTAGCATGTTGCTTAACATTCTTACAAATGTAACTGCCATACAGAACAATGGGATTGCTTTGCTGATAACAATGACACTCCACTGTCACATGCACTGTGCCACTCACTTGAATTGAATGAGGTCTGTGTAAATCAGTGGCGGGCAGAAGAAGGTCAGCACCATCTTCCACACGGGTGTGCTTTGTGTCATCTGTCCCCACCAGTTCTCCGTCAACATGGACTGTGAAAAACACACAACTGTACTTTAAGTAAAAGAGTGGCCTGGACAGAGGAAGCCGCTCGAAAGGAAGACAGGAGCAGGTTAATGTGATGGTAATTACATTGCCGTGCTGTTGCAAGGCTGCAAAACACAGAAAGGGAGAGTTTTAGGTCTAGCGTTGCCCGTACCTGAACCCCATCCTGTGCAAAGAAGTTACGTGCATCGGCCTCATAAGCAAGTTGCAGGCATGTGGCCCCTCCCCAGACATTGGAGCGACGCACCAGAAGCTTGAAAGCGCGGTTCTCACTGTTCCTGTAGCACTCATTAAACACTCCTGGAAGAGCAAACAGCATTTCAGCAATCTGACTTTAGTACGCTTGAGTCACGTTTTGTAGGTGAGGGAGGAGTTATTGGCGCTCTATTAAACGATCATTGATGATCCAGGGTTTTTACAGGTCACTCATTTAACCTTAGTATGGCATTTATGGATCAGCAGCTACGTCAATGCCTTACTGCTGGCCTCATGATTGTATGGGTCACTCCATAGCAGGGGTGGTCAACTCCAGTCCTCAAGTGACAGGGCCACCAACAGGTCAGGTTGAGGATATCCCTGCTTCAGCACAGGTGGCTCAGCCACTGATTGAGCCATCTGTGCTGAAGCAGGGATATCCTCAAAACCTGACCCGATGGTTGCCCTTGAGCACTGGAGTTGGTCACCCCTGCTCTTTAGGAAACATAAATCTGTTATTTATTCCAAAAGCTACAGGCTTTCACTGTAAGTAAATGGCTTTTGTTCTGGTGTCCCACCCGAGCAACAATTAAAACAAATTGTTTGATGCACACCAATAAAAGAATGAGGGGTCTATTTATTTAAGTCTCCCGGTGTGAAACTGGGACCAACCCGTGCAAAAAGCAGCACCATATTCAAAGAAAAGGAGTCCCGTTGGAAGCAGTTTGAGTTTTCCCTTTGGTAAATCTGGAGCAATTCTTTGGCACTGGATTTGTCCCAGTTTTGCAGCCGGGGGACTCCAGTAAATAAACCTGTAATTGTGAGTTCTGGTGCTCTGCACAGTCACTGGTCAGTCACATGCATCCCAGCTCCAGTGTAGAACCAACATTCCGGGCCCGAGGAGCTTTCAGCAAAGGGATCAGCATGACAAAGACGACCATGCAGCAAACTGGGAAGGGTTGAATTTCATGAGTGGGCAGTCAAATCACTATGAGACATACATTGGGGATACATTGGGGAATACAGCATTTCTGAAACTGAAAAAAAAAAAAAAACTAATTAGAAAAAGTGTAGATCTATTTTTATTATTGTAGAATTTATTAGAAATACTGAATCGGTGTCTCTGACTTT
Organism: Ascaphus truei; assembly: GCF_040206685.1. Taxonomy (NCBI): domain Eukaryota; kingdom Metazoa; phylum Chordata; class Amphibia; order Anura; family Ascaphidae; genus Ascaphus; species Ascaphus truei. The sequence goes on along the minus strand of NC_134488.1, from coordinate 107,368,904 downwards.
AGGTATTAAATCATTAAGGAGATGAGAAAGTAAGGAGGCTAGGATTGAGAGGAGTGACAAACCTATAGCAAGCTGCTCAAACCTCGCAGCCAGATCTCGCATAGCTACAGATTCTTCAGCCTCAGACTCCAATCGGGACAGCTCCTTTAGGATCTTGGAGGCAGCCAGAGCGGAGCTTACAGCCTCTGAGCCCTGCAGCAAAGCAAGACAAGATACACATGTAGCAGGGAATGCACCCCATTTGTAACACCTACATGCACCTATATGCTATTCGAGATAAGTTTGCCTCTGTAAGGGACCCAGTAAATAATAAGTACCCGTCAACTATACCAAAAATCGTATTCCTAGAGCACACTTTAAATGTACAATTGCCCTGAACATGGCTGTTTTAGCAGATTGCCCCTTGATTGGCAGGGGATCACCATTCACTCCTCAACTAAGATAACATCTGAGATTACAACCATGTCTATACTTTCATGAGCTCCGTTTGCTCCTGGTTACTTATCTCTCTCTACATGTGTCGATTAACTTTGATTTTCTATGCAGTCACTGATCTCTTAGTATCCTTCCCCCATCTTCAGGATGTTTTGTCCATTTATGTTATTGCCATGCTGTCCTTCATTTCTGACTAAACAACAATATTCGCCAACTAACCCATTAACTGACATTTCCACGTGTTTTATCTCAAATCTACAGGCTGGGACTGTGGCTTTTGAAGCTGATATGTTGGTGGTTTTAAAGTATCTGTCATGTATTTAATCAACATAACTTATGTGGCAAAGGCAGAAAGTGTAAGGTATGCAACATACTGTACAGTGCCTCCTGAGCAACAGCTTACATTTCGAGGGCATACTTCAAAATCAAAATGACAATGTGTATCCCAAAAAGAGACATGTTTGCAGAGTGAAGGTTCCAGGCTGGTACGGCGCTCACCATCTCCCAGAAGTAAGTAGCCATCTCATTGCGGTTCTGCAGTATAGCCCATATGAAGAGGTCGATCCATGGAGTGGTTGATTTCATCCTTTCATATTTCTCTTCCATAGTGTTCAGTTGCTGGAACTTAGTCTGGGGTTGGGACAGGAGGATAGAAAGAAGTAATTTTGAATCGAAGTAGCGACAAGCTCTGATGTGTTAAAAGGAAAGTAATTGTGGTTTGTTCGGATGGTAATGTGTTTCACACTTATTGTGACACATTCACGAACGTGCACCAAATACATGCGTGCTGTAGTGTATGGCAGTGGAGCTCAACTCCAGTCCTGAAGCCCCCCTGACAGTTCAGGTTGAGAATATCCCAGCTTCAGCACAGGTGGCTCAATCAGAGGCTCTAACTCTGAGCCACCTGTGCTGAAGCAGGGAAATCCTGAACGGTCAGGGGTGCTTGAGGTTTGGCCCCATTGATATATGTGATCAATTCATAGTCTAAACACAGAATACTTCCTTGTTTCATACTTTTGCAATTCCTTTAGATGGGCACTGTCGAATGACAAACATATAGGAGCAGTGACAATAGGTATAGAAAATAAATGTATGTGGATATAGAAACATTAAGCTTACATAGCTTTAGATTGACCAGGGGTGGGCAACTCCAGACCTCAAGTGCCACCAGCAGGTCAGGTTTTAAGGATATCCCTGTTTCAGCACAGGTGGCTCAATCAGAATGACTGAGCTTCCGATTGAGCCACCTGTGCTGAAGCAGAGATATCCCTAATACCTGGCATGTTGGTAGCCCATGGCACTGGTAGCCCTTGGCCACCCGAGATACAGTCATCTTTACCACACTTTGAAAAGTTGGCAAAAAAATACTACGTTTGTTTTTATATTATTGCAGTTCCCTCCACAAATATGTATTGATTTTATGTCAGCCCCTTCCCACCACTGCTTACACTTGTGTTCCTCCTGCTGCCGCTGGAGGTCTTGAAGTTCCCCAAGATGTGGCTGTAGAATGGAGTGCAGACGTCACCCATTAGCTCTCGTAGAACCTTGGAGACCTCGTAGAGCTTGAAGTCTTTCCCCTTGCCAATTGTGTCCACCGGTATGTATTCTTGGTGCTGGTGCTGAACCTTGCTGGACTCTCTGCGCTCTTCATGCTTTCTCTGTAGCAGCTGGCAGAGAATGGTGTTGTCCAGCACGGAGCTGTACAGCTCCTCCAGCTGCCCATACGTCAAGTAATCCACAATGTTCAAGCCATTGTCCACAAATAGCTTCACAAAACTGGGCTTGTCATTCACCAGGGCATCTGTCATTGTATCCTCAAGGTCAGTGGCCTAAGCGGACAGAGAATACAGAGGGGGCTATTAATGAACCTGAGATAGTGCTGATCAGGGCAATATTGCACAGAAACTGGCTTTGACTTCAGTGAAACTTTCGGGTTTGATATTGCCCGATGGGCATTATTGCAGTCAAATGAATAACCTCCAAAGCGAAGTGCAAGAGATAGAGAATTGAGACAAATGAGGATATGGAAACGGAGATGGAAGTGTCAAATTTTGTATTTAGGGAGAACGGGCAAAATAAATTAAAATGGAGGTAGTTGAGGGTTTAAGCCAATGACTAAAAAGGTAACAGGACAGAGAACCTGTACAGGGATTTAAAGGCGATATTAAAAATGCTTTGAAGCTGCTTGACTGGGCTGGAGAAAAGATCAGCTCCATTTAAAACGAATAGGACTAGAATCTTCTCTAGTGCATGGAAGTGACCTCAGAGTATATGGAGCAAGGGTCAGAAACAAGAAAAGTGGGAGAGAGAAATGAGAAGGCACAAATAATGTGAAAAAACAGGGATTGAAGAAAAAAGAAATATAGAGTAGTTAACAGTGGTTTGGGGGGGAAAGATTGGGGGGGGAGACATTAAAAAAAAAAGAGAAACAAATTAATTAAACAGCATAAAATAAAACAAACGGCCTTTAATTAAAGTTTAGTTTGAGCCTCCCACATATCGCTATATTTATCGGTATTTGCATTCCTAGGTACATTTGTTCCGGCACATTTGGTGAGGTCGGTGTAAAAGAACAAGAATAGAACAGGCTGAGGTTTTTGGTAAAGGATTTTAATGTCATCAACTTCTCTGTGACTTGGCCCTTCCGTACCAAGTCTGAGAGTGATGTGCTGCTGAATACCTATATTGAAGTACAAAATCGTATGTCTTTATTTATATAGCGCCATTAATGTACATACTGTAGCACTTCACAGCAGTAATACTCGTGACAATCATATAAATAACAAATAATATAAACACATGAAGGGGAGAAGTGCTTCAGACATAACAGTAACATTTTGGAAATGGAGTCCCTGCTCCAAAGAGCTTACAATCTAATTGGTTGGTAGGAAGGACATATAGAGCCAGTAGGAAGGCATTCTAGTAAGTACGTCTGCAAGGGACCAAGGTTTATGTATACGGTGTAAAACTATCACTCAGAGCTACGCATATGCTTCCTTAAGCAGGTGTGTTTTGAGTTGGGTCTTAAAGGTTGATAGAGAGGGTGCTTGTCGGATGTTGAGAGGAATAGCATTCCAGAGGTGTGGGGCAGTCAGTGTGAAGGGTTTAAGGTGGGAGAGGGATTTAGATACAAATGGGGTAGAGAGAAGACATCCTTGAGTAGAACGCAAGAGTCGGGATGGTGTATAGCAAGAAATTAGGGCTGAGATGTAAAGAGGGGCAGAGGAGAATTGAGTGCAAGACGCGAGATTTGATAGGAAGCCAGGAGTGGGATTTCAGCAGGGGAGACGCCGAGACAGATTTAGGAAAGAGTAGAGTGATTCTGGCAGCAGCATTTAGGATAGATTGTAGGGGAGACAGGTAGGCCGGACAGAATGAGGTTACAGTAGTTGTGACGTGAGAGAAGGAGGGCCTGTGTCAGTTTTTGCAGTCGAGCAACAGAGGAAAGGGCGTATCTTTGTAATACTGTGGAGGACAAAAAAATGACATGTTTCAGCTACCTTTTGGATGTGAGAGAGGAGTCTAGCGTGACCCCCTAGGCAGCGTGCTTGGGCTACTGGGTGAATGACAGTACTTCCAACAGTAATATGGAAGGAGGTAGTAGGGCCAGGTTTGGGAGGAAGTATGAGGAGCTCTGTTTTTGCCATGTTAAGTTTAAGTCGGCGAAGGGCCATCCAGGATGCTATAGCAGAGAGACATTCATAACCTTTAGTCTGTACAGCAGGTGAAAGGTCAGGGGCAGAAAAGTACATTTGTGTATAAGCATAGAGGTGATAATTAAACCCAAGAGATGTGATTAGGTCACCTAGACAGTGTGTAAAGAGAAAAGAGAAGAGGTTCTAGGACAAAGCCCTGATGTACCAGAGAGATCGACGGAGGTGTTAGCCAAAGGGACAGTGAAAGTATGATGGGAGGGGTAAGAGGAGATCCAGGATAAAGCTTTGTTATGAATACCAAGAGTATGGAGAATGTGAAGGGGAAGAGGGTGGTCCACAGTATCAAATGCTGCAGAGAAATCAAGTAATATGAGCAGAGTGTAATGACCTCTGTCTTTGGTATCATGGAGGTCATTTGTTATTTTAGTGAGGGCTGTTTCAGTGAAGTGAGCAGTGCGGAAGTCAGATTGTAGAGGGTCTAGGAGAGAGTAGGTGTTGAGAAAATGGAGCAAGAAAGAAAATACAAGATGTTCAAGGAGTTTAGAGGCAAAGGGTAGGAGAGAGACAGGTCGATAGTTGGAAAGACCGGTATGGTCAAGTTTGCTGTTTTTGAGTAATGGTATAACTGTTGCATGTTTGAAGGAGAAGGGAAAGGTACCAGAGTAGAGGGAGAAGTTAAAAATGAGTGTGAGTGTAGGGATTATAGTAGGAGCAAGAGGTTTTAGTAGATGGGAAGGAATGGGATCAAGAGGACAGGTGGTAGAGTGAGAAGAGGAGAGCAGCAACGATACATCCTCCTCTGACAGCAGAAAGAGTCAAGGAATGCAGGAGGAGAGTTAGGAAGAGGTGTAGAATGTGAGGATGATACAGAGGGGTTGGCCTGACTTATGGATTCCACCTTTTACTTGAAATAGTCGGCAAAGTCCTGAGGTGAGATGGAGGAAGAAGAACAGGCAGCAGAGGGTGGTCTGAATAGAGAGTCAAAGACAGAGGAGTAGGCATGGATTCGACTTGTGCATGTTTATTAGTGATGAAAAGTAGGTTTGTTTAGCCTGAGAGAGGGCAGAGTTGAAACACGATAGCATAAATTTGTAGTGAAGGAAGTCTGCGAGAGTCATTTATACATGCTTGTGACACAATGTAGCCAAACAGGAAACGTCACAGAACAGTTTGTCGTAGGCAGACCATCATGCAGCCACTCACTGGGTAAGTGGGGTGTGGAATAATTGGTCAGTCTATTAAAAAGCCAATCATTCGTGTATGATAATTGCAGCTTTGGGATAGTTACTGCATCCTCCGCTAGTTCTGAGTAAACAATTAGTCACCAATAAAGAGGACTAATTTCAGGCGTAAATATCTTAATATATATTGTAAAATATGAAAGAATTGTTACAAACGAGAGAAGGTCCCAAACGTAAGTGATTGACCATCAACTGGGCTGCCAAGCCGTGTCCCGCAAGTTGGAAACAACGGAACATTTTGCACTTAATAAAAGGAACTTTTTGGTGGATGGCATTATGTTTATTTTAACGCACAATTATTTCACTTTTAATTCGGATTATTATATCCAGAAATGTGGCACCGCCATGGGCACGAGGTTTGCTCCTACTTATGCCAATCTATTCATGGACAGTTGGGAGGAGGAGTTCATTTGGAACAACTGCCCACTAGGGGCAAATCTCGTTCTCTGGCGGCGCTACATTGACGATGTGTTCTTTGTCTGGTCAGGCAGCCAAACTTCACTCGATGTTTTTTGCACCTACCTAAATCACAATCAACATAATTTAAAATTCACCTGTAATTCTAGTTTGGAGCACATTGATTTCCTGGATCTTCACATTTATATTAGAGATAATAAAATACACACCAAGACATTTTTCAAGCCAGTACAGGCCAACAATTATGTGCGCGCAGACAGCCAACACAACCCACAATGGCTGCGGAACATTCCGAAGGGTCAGCTGGTGCGTCTTAAACGCAACTGCACTGATGATGAAACTTTTAAGACACAGGCTAAAGATTTAAAAGACAAATTCATTATGAGAAAATATCCAGAGGATCTCATTGATAGGGCTTTTGACCAAGTTAACAACCTACCAAGGGACATTTTACTTAAATACAAAAACAAAGAAAAGAATATGGTGGAGAGAAGCACTAAACAAATTGCATTTATAACACAGTACAATGAGATGGCCCCTAAAATCAAACAGATTCTGAATAAATATTGGCCTATTTTACTCAAAGACGAAGTGTTGGTGGATATTCTTCCTAAAAAACCCAATATAATATTCACCAAGGCCAATAATTTAAAATCTAAATTAGCTCCCAGCTGTCCCATTAAACAGCATAAACAGAAACAACTAGGGAGTCTAAAGGGTTTCTTTACTTGTGCCAAGTGTGTGGCCTGTTCCTTTGGCATAAATGCTAGACAGTTTACATCTACAGTTACCTCTAAGAGCTACCCAATTAAAACATTTATTAACTGCCATTCAACATTTGTCATTTATTTGCTGCAATGCCCTTGTGGCTTGCAATATGTTGGCAGAACTGGGAGGACTTTTCAGAGACGTATCTATGAGCATGTCTACAATATAAAAAAGGGACTGGTCACACACAGTGTCTCACACCATTTTCTTTTATATCACAACAAGAACCCCATAGGTTTACGGTGTCAAGCCATTGAGGAGGTTCAGGCTAACCCACGAGGTGGGAGTAGATTAAATCATGCCAGTATGCGTGAAGCATACTGGATTTATGAACTGAAAACACTCACCAAAGGGGTTAAATATAGATTTTGAATTGAAGGCCTTTTTATAAATTTATTTTTTGTTCTTGCAAGCTTCTTTCATTATTTATATTTTTAGTCCTTTTTAGTAACTTTTATATGTTTTTAATGTTTTATAGGTTTGTGATTTTTTATGTATATATGTATGTTAGCCAGGCTTTGTAGTTAGCTACCCCCATTCTGGTAATTATGTGGTTAAGTATCAACATGTTCAATTGTTTAATTAATTGACCAATAAGAAACATGGACTATGGGTATTTAAACCACCCAGACTCAGGGGCAGTGACATCCCTTGAGAAAGTGCGCGCATGCGCATGAAACGCGTTGGGAAGAATTTATTTTAGAGTTGGAGTTGTGGTTCCCGGTAGCAGCAGCAGCAGCATCCAGGTTGTGTTTGTGGGGGACGAGAATTATAGGAGGACAGCACTTCAGCAGAAGGAGGAAGGAGCGTGACGTCACGTCCGGTTGGTGGCACAGCTCCTGCGGCCCGTGCGGCTCCACACTGCATCCCCGTCACGTGGGACGCCAGTAAGAGGACTCCGGTCGCCATCTTCAGACTGCAGAAGACTGTGTCTTCACCCTCACCGCTTACAAACGTTTCAAACCGTGTGAGTAGGGCAACGATTTTACCCCCCACCCCAGGATTGATGTCTGCATACCATGGAACCCTGCAATTAGTTGTTAATAAATAGCTTTTCATTATTTTATAGTCTGGCTTGTGTTAATGTTAGTTTGTCTAGTGTGTCATGTTTGTACTGTGTTGTTAATGTTATATGTTTCATGGTTTTATATCTGCATTGACTGATATACTGCACCATAACTTATTTTCTTTTTATTTTCACATATTTCACCATCCCTTGGAGAGTTTCCATAATCCGTTTGATCACCCACTGACCATCTAAGGACATTCAGTTGGACTATCACCTATTGGTTTGGACTTTATTTTTTATATATTATTGTCACGTCTGGCGCCGGCATTTCTTTTTTCTTTGTGTCCTCTCACTGATTGTACTGTCAGTTTTTGTTTGGCTGCCACTATTGTAACTTCATTTGTTTTTAAGTGTGTCCTAATACAGGTATTGTTATTTTTAGCGCTCTTTTGCACCGTCTTTCTTTTGCTAACGAGAGAAGGTGTTACTCAGCTGAGTGCTTTCCCTATATTGCACACAAAATGAATGCGGCTTAGTCGTAGCAAACGTTTCAAAGGTTAAAGTAGCAATAGTACTTTGTCACATGCTTTAAATATAAAAGAAAAAAATAGTTACAATGTATAAGTCTACATTTTTACCCAAGCTGGCAAATCGTTTGGTGCTCCTGGTATAAATCTGTCAAAATCCTGATGGTTAGACACCCAATGTATTCTTATATTACTAAGGTAACATTATCTATTGTTACAGTTTGCAGCTCAAACGGGGAAGAGTTGCAACAAATTATCCCAAACAGGAATGTCCCATTCAAGTCAGTAAGCGCCTATGTGTCAGTCCTACATTGTGTCATCTCAAACGCCTCTTTTTGTTAATCCCCCTTTGCGGTCTTTCTAAATGTAATGCGGTCACCTCACCCGCCAGAGGATCTCGCCATGAAATAGCTCCGTCTTGGCTATGTCCACGCGGTTCCATGCCACCGCCAGCTTAAGCTCATCCAAGTACTCTACGGCATCGCTCGATTGTTTCTTGCAAGCTATAAAACAGAATTGGAAGATGAATGTGGTACCTTTGGTACAAAAGGTACATCAGTATCTGTTCCAGTTGAAGGATTTTCCTATTACCATTTTATGAAGCATTAAGTTTACAGATAAATATTTAATTCAAATATTTCACCAGGGCAGATGTGTTAAGATATAAAATTTGTTTTCAAGTATATAATAGGCGACACAGAAATACGAGTGTTTAAAGCTGCAGTTCAAGCTGACGGTTTTTTTAAAATGCATTTTTTTCCCCATTCAACATGTGCATCAATACAATCTGCACACTGACAAGTGATTAGCTAAGTTGCCGATCAATTTGTTCTCCTGTAATCGATCGCCGAATCGGGGGTTATTTAATTCACCGTTAGGGCTGCACAAGAGTACGCAGGATGCAAAGTTCTGTGTGGAAGATCATGTGACCAGGCAGTTACTAGATACAATTGGTGCACTGCCAGAGAGGGGACAGGGCTCAATAGTCAGAGCCTGTCTCAGAAGGGGAAGGGGACGTGACTTTATAAATGGTTTCTATAGAAACAAAAATGCTTCCTACATTAAAATGGTCTTTCATTTTATTTATTCTTTTTAAATGCTACAAGTATTCAAACAGTACAGAACGGATTTATTAAAAACAAAATTCACATGTAGGATATTGCTTGAACTGCAGCTTTAATGGCAAAAAGGTTATGCAGAATATGTTCAATCTGTGTTGAGTTGATTCTTTTTTAGCTAAAAAGGTCCACAGAGTAATAGATAGATATCAGGGCTCGACAACATTTCTATGGGTTATAGAGCCTTCTACATGAGGCAGGAGGCAGACTGACAATGTATTGTACTGTATTGTATATCTATTTGTATAGCGTCATTAATATACATAGCGCTTCACAGTAGTAATACACGTAGTAAACATATAAATAACAAATAATAAATAAATATAAATAACAGGTCATAGGAATAAGTGCACCAATGCATAAGAGATCATTACCTTTCACCAGAGATTTTAAGATCACAGTCTCAAAGTCCTCTGTTCCATCAGCATCTGAATACACTGTAACCAGATCCCGATTCATCACAATTTTCTCAACCTCGAAAAATAAAAAAGGAAACTAGTCTTTAGAAAGCAGATATTTCTTCTAAGTGATGTTATCTCCCCCATACCCCAAGTATTGGAGGTTCCCCATATGATTTTTGCTTGGATGGAACGCACTCCAATAACAGGCCATTATCTCGATAGATGTTGGGTGTAGGCTCATTCAGACCATCTTAACTCACTTCCACAAATTGCAAAAGTATACAAACAATAATTCTCTGCCAGCTGGTTGGCCTTTTTTGCCTAGTTTTTTTTTTTTTTGCCAATAACCATTTCATCCATAAGTGTCTATTTATTGGGTAATTTATATAAAGACCTTCGAAGTTATAAATAAATGCACCTGATGCATTATGTGACATCTATATCACAAGTGTAATAAAACCAGAGTCATATTATCAGAATCTGCATTATATGTTTCGAAGTCTGCCCAATTCCCCTCGCTAAATTAAGTGCAGGAATAAAAGGATTTTACGAAGCAATCTTCTACCCCGAGACACGGTTTGGCGCTAGAAGACACCTTACAGCCCTTTCAAGTCAATGGGTTGAAAGGAGTCTCAGCAACGAAAAGGTATCTATGGCAGAAGACTGTTTAGTAAATATGGTCCATTAAATGCGCTACATTAGCAATAGTTTGTAATTCGGATATTAAATCCAACAACCGGTCACTGCAGGACTTACTTGTTTAACCATTTTTGACAAGTCCTCTTTAGGGAAATGCTGCTTCAGTTTCTCTTCCACCAGGCCTCTGAAGGAGTCCATGGTTAGGGACTCTTCCAGGATTTCCGCCAGGCAATCGGCAACCCCCCCAGACCCTTCCACCAAAAGGCACGGGATGGGGCTCATTGTGGCCTTATACACCCTCTGAAAGCATTAATTCAGTGGTATTGGGGTGAGATCACATGCTATCAGACAAACAAGGTACTATCCTCTCAAAGCTGCCTGACATTGTTTCATCTGATATACCATAGTTTAATTTGCAGGTCTCTCTCATTCTGCTGTATGGCTTTGTGCCTGTTATATTCTTTATACTGTAATGTGGTATGTGTATGAATTCTGGGCCTGTTTATCAGTGTATCAGTTTGTATTTTGTTGAGCAAACAACAAAATGATACATTCCTTTCTGTGCAAAAGGTCACATTTAAGAGATTCAACGCAAATGTGAGACATTACGTTTCTGAAACATCTGGGCTGATTTTTAGCCTTCTAAAAATGGAGTAAAATCATGAAGTGATGTACTTTCTTTATTGCAGGATATTCATGTATTTTCTTTTTACAATGCAAGCTCACACAAGTAGGGACAGCCTTACATATTATAACAGTATATGTAAACAAGTCAATTCTCTCCCTCTCTCCCTCTCTAAGGCTAAGGCCCCGCTCCCAGAGTCAGCGCGCCCGCACTGCAGACAGACGGGGCGCTGACATACACAGACCGCGATATGCGGTCTGTAGGGAGCGGGAGCCGGAGTGGGAGGTGGGCGGGAGTGGGAGGTGTGAGCGGGAGGGGGGGCGTGGCTTGAGCGGAGGAACCGCTACTCTCCCCCCCCCTCCCTCCACGGACTCGGGCTGGAGCTGCTGATTGAAGGTAAGCAACACACACACGCAGGCACACACACACACACACAGGCACTCACGCACACACATACACACACACAGACAGGCACGCACGCACTCAGACACACACACAGACAGGCACTCACGCTGCTGTCACTCCACACTCCTCCCCGCTCCCCGAAGCCTCTCCTCCTCCCGAAGCCTCCCCTCCCCATTGGCTCACAGCCACACCACGTGACGCGTCAACGCTAGGGAACACCATTTTCTTGTGTCCCATAGCGGCTGACGCGCCACAGCGTGTAGTGCGCTGTGCCGCCAGGGGGGACCGGGACCAGCTCGGGAGGATTCCCCTGCTGGTGGGGAACTTGCGTGTGGCCGCCCGCGCCAACGAGCACAGCGGGACCGAGGCCTAAGACTAGTAGTAAGTGCCTACAGTATGCATCGTTATGCCAATATATTAATCATTGTCCCTCTCTCTGCCCCAGCCTGTGTCACTTGCCTTCCAATGGAATACTTTTCATGAGCAAGTCTATCACTCGCAGGCTTTTGCTGATGAATAAGGTCTCTTGTTGAGACAACCTTACCTCCAGCATCTTGGATTCCCCAGCTATCAGCATACACAAAACAGGGATTTCAATGCTCCCTTTGCCTGGAAGACAAATTTGTCCAATGAATAAAAACACACGTGACCAAGAACCCAGACCCCATTATTTACAGTTACAAGTGAAACAAGCGTTTTATATTTTGGTACTATGTATGTATAGTACTGTATATATTTATATAGTGCCACCAATGTATGCAGCGCTTTACAGAATTATAATACAAACAGGACAGGGGGATAATATAAAAGTGTCCAAGCAGGACATTAAAAACAATAGAAATTAGGTAGTCCACTCCCTGCCCTACAGAGCTTATAATATAAATGGACCAATAGGAGGCTTAGAGAATAGAATAAAAGGCACAAGTGTAGTGTACACAATATGTGAGGGAGAAAATAACTGCAGAGGAGTGAAGGATGGCCGCAGGGGGGATGGGGCATTTGGTAGAGGTTGTTTCGCTACAAGCAAATGGTCGCTGCTGCTTCGCCACAGACGGACCCTCCACCGCAGCCGATCTGCCACCGGACACTTCCAAGGTAACTTATTACGGTTTAGGGTAGGGGTTAATTTAAGGGTTTTAGCGGTTAGGGTAGGGTGTTTTAGGTTAAGGGTTACATTTTAGGGTAAGGGCATAGGGTAGGGGGGTTTTAGGGTAAGGGCTTAGTGTAGGGCCTTTACCTTAGCGGCCAAGTGGCAGCTTCCGGTGACGGGGTGAGTCATGGCAAAGCACCGGCGGCCATGTGGTTGCGGCAAAACCTCCGCTACTAAATGTCCTAGACCAGCCTCAGCTAACCACAGGCTCTGCTGAGGAAGCGATGAGGTGTTAGGTGCGACTTGGAGATGGGGAGGAATGCGAATCAGTGGCTGCTGGGGGAGGAAATTCCACAGGTAGGAAGCCAAAAAGGTTTGAGACATCAGAGAGCAGCCTGGGGGCTGCCTTCAGCACAGCGTGACGGGAGGGTCGCGGTGTAGCATAAGATTACAGCATAAACGTAGGAGACATGTTTCTTACGAGTCTTCTACGTAGATAAATCTGTCACACAGCTCCTGACCTGTTCACTGATAATGGAGCACTTTATGAACCTCTGTTATGCTGATGAGTGGAATAGGAGGAAGTGTAGCATAATGATTAAGGTAGTTTTAGATCAGGAGTTCTCAACTCCAGTCAAACCTCAAATTCTCTCCCCCCCCTCGTCAGGTTTTAAGGATATCCCAGCTTCAGCACATGCGGCTCAATCAGTGGCAGTCTTTGACTGAGCCACCTGTGCTGAAGCAGGGATATCCTTAAAACCTGCCCTGGTGGGGGTCTTGAGGACTGGAGTGGAGAACCCCTGGTCTTGATGGATGGCAGACATCCATTTAAAGGACACTGATATCATACAAATCTCTATATCCTTCTGTGTCTTAAACTGTAACTGTGTGGTAATGTTGACCACCGCTCCTATTTCTCCTTAACTACCCCTTATGTTAACCAGAGAGACAGTGTTGCTAGTATTTTCCAAATCAGTTACTATATGAAAGGCATCATACACAATGTTAATATTCAAGTCCTCGAGCTGCCAAACTGGATTGAAATCAAATTGCCACATAAAAAAAATATGCATTTCAGAATATTTTTTTTTCAGTTACATATGTATACAAACATTTTTAAATAATCACTGCTCTTTTCCCAATCCCACAACACACCTTCTGCACAAATAAGGATGTATATTATATAGGGCAGAGTAAATGACTTAAGAAGGTACTGCATATCCTAAAACAGGTCTACAGTCTTTCAATTCACATTCCTGTCATATTATGACTGTGTAATGGCCATACTTTACATAAGACATAATTGGATAATTGCTATTCCAGCCATAAATGCTTCTGTAACCATAATGTATATTAAAGAGAATTATAATGCATTTATTTTTTACTAGTTACCTCTTTTCCCAACATAACACGTAATGTCACCAAGTTAGCCAAGGTTGTGGGTAACATTGTTATATACCGGGTGGTTTTCCCCCAGTCTCAGAGGAAAGGCATACAGTAGGTACCATCATTTTTCCCCACCATGCAACCTGTAAGAAACCAGTGGGCAACATAGTCCAACTCACCCCCTACTCCTGTTTTCTGCCGGGAGATGTGTTCCTCTAACCTCGACCGGAAGCTGGTCTCTCCTCCCATTTGCTGGTTTGTTCCATCGTCTGCTAGGAGAAAGACTGAGTAATTGTTGTCCAACGAGTAAGTCGGGCCATCCACATTCTCCATGTAATATTTGGCTGGAAAAGAGCCCTGTGTGAAGGGGATGAACGAAGACGTAACCATGAACCTGATTTACTGCTAAATAATTTGAAGAGATTCGGTGCTGGAGGGGTTACTGAAGAGTTGCAGTGAGAAAAGAAAAAAAAACGTTTAAAAATTGCCAACTGGTCCCTAATCTGGGGGAAAGGGCCAGGGAATTGTCTCAAGACAACGCAACTCCGTTCCACAATTACCATTACATTGACTAGTCAAATTGCGGACACATTCAGAGTGAGTTACTAGAGGAACACTGCAATGCACTGCAGGCCCCTTTAAAAACCTTCCAACGTACAGTATACAACAAATAAAAATACCACTTGTGAGCCAGTCACATGTCTCAGGCACGTCTGCAACCCTGTCTTTCCCCATGATCCCCTAGCATACAATGCTTCCACTGCAGCCAGGGATTCTGGGTAATGACATGCAAATGAGCAATCACAGTATGTCACTTGTAGCTTCTTGTCCATTTTAACCTGGACCCCCCCATAATCTTATTCTTGTCGTATTGCACAGCTTTTTCAGCAGAGCCGGGGTTTCTTACCTTAGGATTTACCAGGCTCTGACAGTTATTCACAATTCCCCAAGGCGCGATTCCCATTGCAACCACTTTGGTCCTTGCGTTGGAGTTGGCAGTGGCATGGTCCCGCACAGCCTCACCTACATACTTCCCAATGCCAACCTGCATTCCACCGGTCATTATCCAGGCACCTGCCAGGGAGGGGTTAAAATATATGAGTGAACAGGGAAAGAAAGGGGACTCATAGGCACACAGCCCTTTAACATGAGCCAACTAGTGATGAGAGATAGAGCTACTTCTTCTGCACAGAGTGGCTAATCCCCCCCCCCAAAAAAACCTATGTTTCCTTGTGACTATCCCCCTAGCAATGTGGAACATTTCTTGTAATCTTGTTACGGAGAATATTAAATACATTATATATTTTTTATATGCACACTCGATAAAGTATGTGGAATTACTGTACAGGGGAGTTTGCTCATACGCAAATACACAAGAATGGAAGACCCACCCAAGCATACTCAGATCAATGGATTGCAGCCATGCACACATTAGCCATTGTGCACAATGCTATGCAGAGTACGCACATACAGGACACAAACTGGGGAGAGGTGGTTTTCCATTATAAAGGAGGCAGGGGCAGGGAACAAGTAAATACACTTGAACAATATCCTGCAGCCGCCTGCAATTGATACATGTTTAACACTAATCAGAAGACCAGAA
This sequence comes from Ascaphus truei, assembly GCF_040206685.1. Lineage (NCBI taxonomy): Eukaryota > Metazoa > Chordata > Amphibia > Anura > Ascaphidae > Ascaphus > Ascaphus truei. The sequence goes on along the minus strand of NC_134488.1, from coordinate 107,353,584 downwards.
CCTCAACCCTGGTTACACAGCACTATGGATCATATTTACTAAGTGGTGTCATTCCATATTACACCGCGGGGCCAATTCAGCGGAACGGCCCATTAGGTATCTTACAGCACTCGGAGGCTGCGCTGCCCAACTCCAGTCCTCAAAACCCTCATACAGGTCAGGTTCACAGGACATCGCTGCATCAGCACAGGTGGCAACAATCAGTGGCTCAGTCGAAGACTGCATCACCTGTGCTGAAGCTGGGATATCCTTAAAACCGGACCTGTTGGGGGTCCTCAGGACTGGAGTTGAGCACCCCCGCTCTAAGGTGTCCCGTGGCATAGCACCGCTTAGTAAATATGACACTTCATGTTCACCTTGACGGAAACAGGCGAAACGTTGAAGCTGCTGTACACGCTTGACTCATTTCAGTTCTGATTCGCCTCTGCCGGAGAACTGCACGGTGGGTTTGCAAAGCTTTGTGTGTTTGGGATCTCAACCCGCATTGCTCGAGAAAGTAACATGGTCTCTTTGGAAGCCATTCTTCTTTTGAGAAAGGCCAAGTGTGGCCGAAACGTCAAGTCATCTTGTTGGCAATAAATGAGTTTGTTTAGAAACCCGTGGCGCCCTGTTCCTTCACCCTTCATTATACTTTGGATTATCACAGAGATCCCTGGACCAGGAGCACCGGTATTTGTATCCTTTATGCATTTTTTTTTTACAGTGTCCAGCACTTTCCCTTTATTCTCTTTGGAAGCCATCCATGCCACTTAGTTTCTCACCCTTATCCCCTTATAATAAAAGCTATTTACACATTTACAGCCGGCACCGGTGTGGGTGTATACACACCCTTCTATGACCTGTGCACTTATCTTTACTACTAGTAAATATAACATCTTTTGTAGAGCTTTACTTCTGGTTTAAAGCAGCAGTACAAGCTGCAGGTTTTTTATTTTATGTATTTTTCCCTTTAATATCTGCAGCAATACAAGCCACACAATGTTACGTAATTAGCCAAGTTGCCGATCGATCCGTTCTCCTGTGATCGATCGGCGAAGATTTGGCTCGGGTGTTCACCAAGTGACTGTAGAGTATTGACTCACTATCTGTGACTTTGTAAATGGTTACTATAGAAACAAGAGGCTCGTTGCATTATAATACATACAAATTGTCATTCAGAGTTGTTTAAAAAAAAATGCTACAACCATTTTCTCATAGTACAGAACTGATTAAAAAATAAATAAATAAAATACAACAAAAGATATTGCTTGGTTTGCAGCAGTAAAATATGAAATACCTAATCCCTGTTATAAACACTTTTAATGAAGACAATTATTCTGAAGCTTTATTTTTAGTTATTGGCAAGCCCTGTTGGTGGCTTCAAAAATACACTTAGATTGTAAGCTCTTCGATGCAGTGACTTCTTTTCCTAATGTTTATTATGCGAGAGGTGCTTATGTACTTTAATGTCTCTTATTATTTTGTCACATGTATTACTGCTATATAAATATATACAAGACTGGACAGGACCTGCACCTGTATGTTGGCAGACTCTGTACCGGGTGACAGGCACTGGCGCACAGCATGTTGTGGCCGAATTTGCATTTTACAGAGGACTGATGAATCTTTTTGGTTGATGCAAATCCTTGGAGAGGTGTTCAGATCACGAGCCCGACTCGCAGTCATGCTAGAAAAGCAGGACTGGCCTCACTTGTTACCTTTATCCAAAAGCTGTGCGAGATGTAAAAGAAGTGAAGGCCCGTTTATAAAATGCTGTGAAGCCGTGTCGCCGGCCCTTGGAGAGTTAGTCCTATTTATTTGAATTGAGCTTATCATTTTCTGCAGTGTGGCTATCTGGCTACATAGTATATTGAATAGAGCAGGGGAGCGCAAACTTTTTGCCCTGTAACCCCTCCCGGCTCTCCTGCCCTGCTCCAGAAGCCGCCGGAACCAAGGCAAGGGAAGTTACAGAGGCCTTCGCCGCTCCCCTGGCATTTAATTTAAATGCCTTCATGAAGAGCGCGGGGCCTCTCTAACCGCCGCTACCCCCCCAGAAAGTGGGCACACCCCCAGTTTGCATACCCCTGGAATAGAGTAACCTATAAGAGTATCTATTTAGGATGCTTTTCATGAGACACAATGCAGAGTGCAGTTTTTACTGCTCACTTGGGCTATGGCGGACATTCAACCTTTTCCAAAAATCAGAAAAACAGAAATTGAAAAAACTAAATGTTGGTGCAAAGCACTCTGGGTTTGGATGTTTCAACAAGAGCGTAATGTGCCCACTCTTTAGATTGCAATTTAAGACAATAGAGGGCCCTGCTGTGATTCAGACTGATATAATAATATGACAAGCCACTTTCCAAAGATTGCTTTTGATGACCCCCCTAGTCTGAGACTTTTGACCTCTGACCTGTGCTCTGGGCTGCCTTGACCAATCCCTTCCTCAGGATGTCCTTCAGCCAGGTTTTCATCTTAAAGTCACCATCCCCTCCCACAACGGATACCACCAGGTTTGGTGGAGGGATCTTCCAGTGATGCGTTATGAGGTTATACACAATAGCGGGTTCGGTCTCATTGGACAGGCGGATGAACTGTGAAGTGGAAGGGGGGAAAAAAGTCAAAAGCCGCAGAGATAAAAAATAAATATAATAAAAACCAAGTCCTATTCCTCACCACACAGCACGGACACTAAACAAGGGGTGGCACCTCCAGTCCAAGAGCCACCAACAGGTCATGTTTTAAGGATATCCCTGCTTCAGCACAGTGGCTAAATCACTGGCTCAGTCATTGACTGAGCAACGTGTGCTGAAGCAGGGATAACTTTTAAAAGGTGGCTGTTGAGGACTGAAAATGGCCAACCCTGCACTAAACCTGTCACCTCAATCACTTTTGTGCGAGGGCTTTGCACATGGTTTGAACGGACATCTTTGGATTTTAAAAGGCCATTGGTATTTTATGAGTGGCAACATTAGGAATATGGATAGGATATACATTAAATGGATATGAAAATGAAGAAACATTTGCAATGTTGAAATGACAATAAAACTTGATTGCAGAACAGAAAGGGTAAGAATAGTTTACACGCACACACGCCAGAGTAGGTAGGCGAGGAAAGCATTGTAAAACACTGACCAATAAAAAGAGAGAGGGGAGAAAAAGAGGCCAAGAAAAAAAAACAGAGAGGGCACAAGATGGTAGAACTGAATATCATTTTAACTTCATTTTAACTCCCTGTCTTTATCTCACATGCTCATCATAAAATATACAAAATGTCCAAGAAGTCAGAAAACTTGTTGGCTCTCTAACTACACTGAACTTTGCCACATTACAGCGTGCAAACATCACACCTACTATTAATCGACACAGTGCATCAGCATAGTTACTGTAGTCCACAAATGTTGACTCTGCATTTTCAGGCATTTGTGTATAATATCTAATACTCAACATGTTATTAATTACATTTTTTTTTAGATCGATATCTCTACATTTTTTTTAAAATAATAAAAATACAGTACATTTAAAAAAAAAGTTCATTTATGTCTTACTAGCTGAGAGACCCGGCGTTGCCCGGGATGTAAATGCGTAATAGGTAGTATTATTTATAAATGTGGAACAATAGGTGAGTATTTGTTGGAAAGGTTGGATAATAATGTTGAAAAGAAAGATGGAAGAAAATGTAATACGATGTTGTATAAAAATGGTTTATTGTAAACACACCACAGTACAATGTATATTTTGGTGACATAAGTGATGTGAAAATGTGAGGCGTGTGTCCTGCTAGGGTGTGAGCGTGTGTGAGGCGGCGGGTGGGTGTTCAGTACGGGTGGCGCGTGGGTAGTGAGTGCTGGCTGTGGGTCGGGGTCCTGCTAGGGTGTGAGGCGAGTGCGGGTGACAGCTGGTCAGTGATATTGTTGCGTAGGGCAGGATGCGGCAGGTGTGTGTCGAGTGTGTGGGGTGGGTGAGAGGCGGCGGGTGTGTGTCGAGTGGCGGGTGTCTGTTGAGTGCGTGCGGCGGCTGTGTGGCGCAGGGGTGTGAGCGGTGGGCGGGTGAAAGGCAGAAGTGCGGGTGGGCGAAAGGCAGAGGCAGGAGGGCGGACGAAAGGCATTGAAGGAGGGGAGGTGAGGTCGGAGGGGTGGTGGGGGGGTGGTGAGGGGAGGTGAAGGGGGACGGAGGGGAGGTGAGGATGGGTGGTGAGGGGGGGGATGGTGAGGGGAGGTGAAAGGGGGGCAGAGGGGAGGTGAAGGGGGGGGCGGAGGGGAGGTGAAGGGGGGGCAGAGGGGAGGTGAAGGGGGCGCGGAGGGGAGGTGAAGGGGGCGCGGAGGGGAGGTGAAGGGGGGGCGGACGGGAGGTGAAGGGGGGGTGGACGGGAGGTGAAGGGGGGGGTGGAGGGGAGGTGAAGGCGGGGCGGAGGTGAAGGGGGGGTGGAGGGGGTAGGTGGGAAGGGTGGAGGTGGGGGGCTGGGGGGGGAGGGGGGGAGGTGAAGGGGGGGTGAGGGTAGATGAAGGGGGGGTGGTAAGGGGGGGAAGGTGGTGGGAAGGGGGGGAGGTGGTGGAAGGTGGGAAGGGGGGGAGGTGGTGGGAAGGGGGGGGAGGTGGTGGGAAGGGGGGGAGGTGGTGGGAAGGTGGGAAGGGGGGGTGGAGGGGAGGTTAAGGGGGGGGTGAAGTGGAGGGAGGGGGGGTGAAGTGGAGGGAGGGGAGGTGGAAGGGAGGGGAGGTGGAAGGGAGGGAAGTGGAGTGAGGGGTGGGTGAGGGGAGGTGAAGGCCGCTCACTCACCCGTCCGGCCGTTCCCTCACCCGTCCGGCAGCTCCCACGTGGATCTGAGGCGGGAGGCAGCGTGTTGTGACCGCTCCCCCGCTGTGTCCCTGGCGCGCGCTCGCTCACTCCGCTCCCCCGCTGACTGTAGCGGCGCCGGGGGGGGGGGGGTGGTGGAGGGGAAGTGAGTGAGGGAAGGTGAAGGGGGGTGAGGGGAGGTGAAGGCCGCTCACTCACCCGTCCGGCAGCTCCCTCACCCGTCCGGCAGCTCCCTCACCCGTCCGGCAGCTCCCTCACCCGTCCGGCAGCTCCACGTGGAGGGGGGGTGAAAGCGCGGGAAACAGGGAGAGGCGGAGCCTCCGGGACCGGTGGGAAGAGAGCGGGAGATGTGCTGCTAACACTGTGAGCCCCGCTAATGTATGTAACACCGTGTGTGTGGGGGGGTTGTGTGTGTTAGTGATGTGTGTGTATAGTGATGTGTGTGTGTGTGTGTGTGTGTGTATAGTGATGTGTGTGTGTGTGTGTGTGTGTGTTTGTGTGTGTTTGTGTGTGTGTATAGTGATGTGTGTGTGTGTGTGTGTGTGTGTTTGTGTGTGTGTATAGTGATGTGTGTGTGTGTGTGGGGGGGGGGTTGTGTGTGTTTAGTGATGTGTGTGTGTGTGTGTGTGTGTGTGTGTGTGTGTGTATAGTGATGTGTGTGTGTGTGTGTGTGTGTGTGTGTGTTTGTGTGTGTGTGTGTGTTTGTGTGTGTGTGTGTGTGTATAGTGATGTGTGTGTGTGTGTGTGTGTGTGTGTATAGTGATGTGTGTGTGTGTGTGTGTGTGTGTGTATAGTGATGTGTGTGTGTGTATAGTGATGTGTGTGTGTGTGTGTGTGTCTGTGTGTGTCTGTGTGTGTCTGTGTGTGTCTGTGTGTGTCTGTGTGTGTCTGTGTGTGTCTGTGTGTGTCTGTGTGTGTCTGTGTGTGTGCGCCCCCTTCACTCCGCCTCAGGCCAATGAGAGGTGTGCGGGGGCGGGCGGCCCAAGGGAGCAATCTCATTGGCCTGGCCCAAGGTCCAATGAGATTGCCGCTAGGGACACGGGGAGGGGCAGAGGGAGACACATACAGACCCGGACACATATGACACTTTCAGAAATATATAGTAGATGAAAGAAATCAATGCATCATTTGCCGCCTTGCCTTCCTCTACGGTCCCACAGGGGATTGGTGGATTTTATTGCCAAGTCCCCTTGGTTCCCATCAAAGAGCGGACTTCTGCCAGTGCCTATACAGCTCATTTCTAACAATATTATGCAGCGTGGCCCTTCCAAAGTGAAAAGGGTTAAGAGGTGATGTAAACTAGTTGCTCCTGGAGTCCAAATGTTACAGTTCTTGTGGTTCTCCTGGTGTGTGGGTGTGTCACAGGGCAATAAAACAAGGGGTAATCTTATTTTATATGATAATAACCATATATTGCTCAAGAAGTGTTCCAGAGTAAACCATTTCTCTTAAAATAATAACTACTGTATTTCATATAGCGCTTTTCTCCCAATGGGACCCAGAGCGCTTCCCAATTACAGGATAGTGCGCGGTGTGCAGCACACAGGAATGTTACAGACAGTCCCTGCTCAGGTGAGTTTTTTTTGGTGCCCGAGGCACAGTGAGATAAAGTGACTTGACCCAGGTCACACGGATCAGACAGACCTTTGAACTCTGTGACTTTGTTCCATCAGCCATAAAAGAGGCAATTTAACAAATATATATCTTTCGTAAAAGGTAATGTGAACTCATTTGCTGACAAAGTCCCCATCAATGCGTTGTGGGCCCCTCCGCAATGAATTAAAATGTGGCTAAAAAAATTTTTTTTTTAAAGTGATACCAGTATTTGGGGCAATACCCTTAGCTTTTGGTCTTGCCATTTATAAACAGACATATTCCCAGGTAGCTCAAAGTCCTGCATCCACCACATCATAAATATATATTTATGCCAAAATGAGTGCTACTGAGCGTGGCAAATGTATACAACAGAAGACAGGGGTGCCCAATGCTACATCCAATTGACAAAACATATATGGTAATGAGTATTACGTTTAAATACTTGAATAATAATAGTAATTACTTGTTTTTTTTTTGTTAAACCCTTTGGCCAAAGCATCGTAAGCCTGCATACCAAACGTCAAGGTAAACCAAAAATGCAGGTCCTACACTGTACTGTGAACCCTTCCTGTTACCTCTGTATGAGGGGAAGCAACTGCAGTGAGTCTTGTCCATTCAGCAAATTGTCAGAACCTCCCAAGTTAAAAAGGTGGGGAGGGGCGAGCTCTGAGGGGAGGTACCACCTAACCTCCATTTGACTGTTACCAGTCAGAAATTGATTAACACACATTGCCAGGTAGCTCAAACTCCTACATCCACCACATCATAAACATATATTTATGCCAAAATGAGTGCTACTGAGCGTGGCAAATGTATACAACAGAAAACAGGGGTGCCCAATGCTACATCAAATTGACAAAACTTATATGGTAATGAGTATAACGTTTTTGGTTAACCTTGACGTTTGGTATGCAGGCTTACGACGCTTTGGCCAAAGGGTTTAACTAAAAAAACAAGTAATTACTATTATTCAAGTATTTCAACTTTATACTCATTACCATATATGTAATGTCAATTTGATGTAGCAGTGGGCACCCCTGTCTTCTGTCTTGCCATTTATAAGCAAATTATTTTGTAGTGTGGTTTTGGGGTATTAGTTTTCAGCCTGTGCCTCATTGTTGCCTTGCCTGTGCCCAGAGAAAATGTGTCTTTGATGTTTGTGGAAATGTACAAGCAGCTTATTCCAAACCAGTTGCATTTGCATCGTGTCCTTTCGACAAAAGCCACAGATTGTATAGAAGTGTCCTTGCTCGCTGCCGGGACGCCGGGCGCTTTGCAGAAACCTGCTTTGAATGGCTGACGTCGGAACGGTTTCCAGTGCACGCCTGATAAACAGCTAGTGACAACTTGGCTAAAAATAGCAGCCCGCCCATGTTGACATAAAA
>NC_134488.1:107291991-107345630 GCF_040206685.1 Ascaphus truei | reverse complement strand
AGAGAGAGATGCAAAGCTGCAGACCATGAGTTTAGGCTGTAACAAACTGGAAAGGGTAAGAAACTCTTTCCCTGCAAGAAGGGCTTCAACAATTTGCCCTACCGTGGGGTGGGAGGGGAAAGTCGGCCCGGTGGCTGCAGTGGGAACAGGCCGACAAGTGGTGGAAGTTTGGCCTGGCCAGCCAGAGGTCAGGACCAACTTTTGTCCAGCTGCTGGGCCGCTCGCTCGTTGTCCCAGCTCTCCCCACCTGCGGGCCTCCCTCACCGTCCCTCGCAGGGCCTCTCTGACTCTGGTGTGCACCAGGCCCCTCTAACATTGGTGCGTGCCAGAAGCTGGGCCCAGCTACCGTGCCGCACCGGTATGAGAGAGAGGCTGGGCGTGGGACAGTGAGGGAGGGTTACAGCTGGTGAGAGCTGGGGTCTGCCGGCAATGTGAGACCTGACAGCCAGACAAAGAAGTTGGGCCTGGCCAGAGGTCGGGCGCAAATGCTTTGTCCAGCCGCCGGGCCCCGGCTTTCCCCAGCTGCGGGACGTCCCTCACTATCCTGCACAGGGCTTCTCTCTGACATCAGCACGCACCGGCATGAGAGGCCTGGCACGGGAGAGGGAGGGAGAGAGGCCCGCACAGCATGGGAAAGAGGGAAGCCTAGCATGAGACCTGCAGCAGCACCAGAGGCTTGAGACCATCCCCAAGAAAAGTGTGTGTTTTGTATGTATTTGGGTGGGGTGGGGTTTTTTGTGTTTGGGGTTGCAGGAGTTTTGTATGTATTTGGGGAGGAGAGAGAGGAGAGGGGGAGAGAGAGGAGAGAGAGGAGAGGGGTGTAAGAGTGTGAGTGAGGAAGAGAGGGGGTAAGACAGAGACGGGGGGAGAGATACATGGGAAGCAAGGGGGAGGAGAAATAGAGGAAGGGGTCACGAGGTAGGAAAAGGGGGGCTTGCAAAACCAGCGACACGGGGGGCGAGGGGGAGGGGCCATGTCAAAACTCTAGTCCTGGACCAAAGTAAATCTGTTGGCAGCCCTGGCAATACATACCTAAAATAGGTGCCTTAGTGATACTTAAAGGTTTCAATAATTGTTTATGAGTTAGTTTAATACATTTTGAAAATAAAGATTTGTTGGTAGCCCTGGAGAATTGATTTTATAGAATATTTTGACAAAAGGTACCTTCAAGGAGTTGGTTCAAAAGTTAAAATAGCCTTACGGTCCTAGAGAAGTGTCCCTTTCAATAAACCAATAAGAAAGTTATTTGTCAATGAAATGATAGTGTACAGAACCTTCAGAACCTTAACAGAATCTCTTCATGTGAACCCATGAGGGTGTGGAAGCTCTGCAGTTGTACACAATCATTTGATCTGTGAAGAACTTTCGTTGGTCCTTAAAAAAAAAATAAAAAAAAAAAATAGTGCATCAATTCAGAACCTACAACAAATCTTAAAACCGAAGCAAATGTAGCTCACAATTATATTGAGATTGAAAGGGTAAACTGCAGGACCACAGCATCTGCATTCCAAAATGGTTTATTCCCACAAAAGAGGATCCAAGAATCAAAAACAAAAAGGAATCATCAAGGGAATGTGGACTGAATGACAGAACATTCTGACATGGACATTTCTACTACAAGCAGGGCGAGGAAGAAGATTAACTTGGTACCATTTCCACTCATGGCCTCACCTTGCTGTGCTTCTTCCCAGCGCCCACAAACTCTATGTCTCCGTAGGCATCTGTGGGCTCCTCGGTTGTATGATCTGTAGAGTTCCAGTTACTGACCATGGCTGCCCCGAAATTATCCTCCGTGGCCACAGATACATGTCTGTCTCTGGACATCCCGCACAGGCACAGTGGTGTGGGGCTGCGTTGAAACATAGAAGGAAAGAATGTTTTACATGTGTTTCCAAACATAAGAGGGGAAACGTCCCAGGATGTGTGCGACTAGAAGCACGTGGAGCTTTAGCAGAGACAGGTAAGCAACAAAACATGTGGAATCTTCTATGCTTAAAAAACAAACTGTTCTGTAGTATTAGAGAATAGGTGACTTTTTTCCATTTTTTTCCCCATTCAACTCAATGCCATTTGTAATGAGTTTTACAGTATCCTTTGATTTCTATAGCAGGTTTAGCCCACCTCCCCAGCAGTGCAAGAGCTTGGCAACACTTTCCTGTTTGTAATAATTTGTTGTTCCCAGCAGTTTGAGCTCCAAACTAACAATAGATAATGTTAACTTTGAAATATCAGCATAAATTGTAGCTGGTGAGTTACACTGACTGAAGGATTGATTAAAACGGGAAGGCGGCCATTTCATTAGGCACGCAGAGGATTTTTAAAGATTTATAACAGGAGCACCAAATGATTGCCAGCTTAGGTAAGAATGTAGAATTATACATTGTCACTTGCTCTACATACGGTATAGAAATGAGGGGGGGGGGAGAAGGGGGGTGGAGAAACGTGGGAATGGAGTATTGCTGCTTTAAAGTGAAGTTCCATGTGATGGTAATAATAATAATATAATAATACGTAATTGGCTTCCCTAGAAGATTATATAACCCTTAAAGTGACAATTGTACTCTGACTTGCAAAATAATGATTTGTTACTGTGAAAACAAAAACATAGGTACCCGCAGAGGGGATGGAGAGAAGTCCCTTAATCGGTGCACAACAGGGGTCACTGTAATTGCTATAGATATAGCTATAATGGGATCCAATTATCCATCGGATAGACCTATATGATGGTGTTAGCTATGGAAATAGCAAAGCTGTCACTGCAAGGAAGGGAAAGCAGTGATGCTGCGTAGTCCAGTGGGTGAAGGTAAAAATTAACCATTAAAGCTGCAGTTCAGGCAATATTCTGCATGTGTGGGTTTTTTTAATAAATCAGTTCTGTAGTAAGAAAAAATACTTTTAGCATTTTCTGTTTTAAAAAAAAAAAAAAACTTTGAAAGACCAATTTTCTTGTATTCTATTTTAACAAGCATGCTTGTTCCTATAGCAACGATTTACATTCCCCACATTTAAAAATGTCGCTAAACTTTGCCGATCAATAGACGGAGAACGAATTGACCGGCGGCTATGCAGTTCTTTAGGTAATTAGAGATTGCCCACATGAAACTATTGAAGTAAAAAAAAAAAAAAAAGACTGAACTGCAGCTTTAATAGGAACGTTCATAAAATTAAAGGGACACAAGATACATATAAGTAACAGTGGTTACACATATAATATAAAACAGTATTAAACAGTAAAATAGGTGATAAAACCTATTCGGGGTCCATCCTAGGGACAGCCGCTCCACTTACACACATGAATGCAAGGTGAGCTGGCTAGCTCAGTGCTGTTTACCAACCACAGCATCTCTAAACAGCACTGAGCTAGCAAGCCCACATATAGGTCTATCCTATGGGTAATTAAATCCCATTATAGCTACCGTGGCGAGAAAAAATAAATACATAAAGTTTGTGAACCCCTACGGATTTTCACATTTCAAAACCTAAAATGTTATTAGATCTTAATCCAATTCCTAATAAAAGATAAAGAAAACCTGATCAAACAAGTGACAAAAAAAAAAAAACCATGATACTTTTTCAACATTTATTTATCCACAAATTATCTAACATTCACTAGCCATGTGTGAAAATGTACGTGAACCTTTAGATTCAGTACCTGGTGGCACCCCCTTGAGCAGCAATCACTTCAACCAAGTGTTTCCTGTAACTGCTGGCCAGTCTCTCCCATGGTTTTGAGAAATTTTGGCCCAGAACCGCTTCAACTCTGACATTTGAGGGCTTCCTTGAATGGACAGCTCGCTTCAGCTCCTGCCACAACATTTCGATGGGGTTTAGGTCCGGACTTTGACTAAGTCATTCTAAAAAACGCAGAATTTCTTCTTCTGCAGCCATTCTTTTTTTGTACAATCTCCTTGTATGTTTAGGATCATTGTCTTGCTGCATGACCTACTTTCGCTTCAGCTTACCAACGGATGACCTGACATTCTCCTCTGGAATCTTCTGATACAATCCAGAATATATGATTGTATCAATGGTGGCAAGTTGTCCAGTTCCTGATGCAGCAAAGCAGCCCCAAGCCATCACACTCTCACCACCATGCTTGATGGTTGGGATGAGGTTCTTCTGTTTTCGACAAACAACAACAACAAAAATTGTACCTTTTATTCATCTGTCCACAGAACATTATTCCAGACATCTTGTGGATAATCGATGTGCTCTTTGGCAAACCTCAGACCTGCAGCAATGTTCTTTTTAGAGAGCATTGTTTTCCTCCTGGCTATCTTTCCAAGAACAACATTCTTGTTCAGTCATTTTCTAATCGCTGAGTCATGAACAGTCATATTAGCCAAGGCGAGAGTGGCCTGCAGATCCCTGGATGTTACTATGTGGTTCTTTATGACTTTCTGGATGATTTGCCAGTTTGTTCTTGGAGAGATTTTTGTAAGATGACCGCTGCTAGGCAGAGTGGCTGTGGTTTTGAATTTTCTCCATTTGTAGGCTGTCTGACAGTGGATTGGTGGAGCCCCAAATCCTTAGAAATGGTTTTGTACTCCTTTCCAGACTGAGCATCAATAACTGCTTTTCTGAGGTCCTCAGATTTTGCGATCGTGGCATGATACGTTTCAAACACATCTGTATAGTGAAGACCAAACTCACAAAGTTTGTGATCTATATATTAGGGTGGGGCCTCTCAAACTTACACCTGAATATCTACCTATTTAAACACTTGATTCTAATTGAACCTGGTTCAATTCCCGGTGTCGGCTCATTGTGACCTTGGGCAAGTCACTTTATCTCCCTGTGCCTCAGGCACCAAAAACATAGATTGTAAGTTCTACGGGGCATGGACTGTGTCTGCAAAGCACTACGTAAAACTAGCAGCGCTATACAAGAACAAAATTATTATTATTATTATATTATTATTATCCCCTTTAATTTAGCAGATAAAACCAGGATTTCACTTTCTTTGCACATACCCTGAATCTTTAAATTACTCATTGTTGGTGTAATTAATACATCATTTTGTTTCAAAAGACATGGAATTGGTTAATATAAACCCTATTGGATATTTAAGAAAAGACTGGCTTTGATTCACAAAGGTCATCATGGGAAAACTATGGAATTTCCGTAATTATTATTGGGGTTCAAACTCTCGCCACTGTATATCCATAGCAATTACAGTGGCCCCTCTGTTTTAGTGGTTTTGCACTGAGCAAGGGACCCCGTCTCCATTCCCTCTGCGGGTATGTTTGTTACTCCCAACCTTCCTTAGGTGCATGCACCCTTTAAAGCCACATTTATGTTTATTGCCGAGTGGTGGGCTTCTTTATGTGTGTTGCCGAGTGGTGGGCTTCTTTGTGTATTGCCGAGTGGTGGGCTTCTTTATGTGTGTTGCCGAGTGGTGGGCTTCTTTGTGTATTGCCGAGTGGTGGGCTTCTTTATGTGTATTGCCGAGTGGTGGGCTCCTTTATGTGTATTGCCGAGTGGTGGGCTCCTTTATGTGTATTGCCGAGTGGTGGGCTTCATTATGTTTATTGCCGAGTGGTGGGCTTCATTATATTTATTGCCGAGTGGTGGGCTTCATTATGTTTATTGCCGAGTGGTGGGCTTCATTATGTTTATTGCCAAGTAGTGGGCTTCTTTATGTGTATTGCCGAGTGGTGGGCTTCTTTATGTGTATTGCAGAGTGGTGGGCTCCTTTATGGTTTAGTGTAGAGATGTTTTCACAAGTTCCTGTTAATTTAATATTTTTGTGGGATACGCTTACTATACTAATCATTGCACTGTAATTACTATAAAGAAATAAGAAAAGAAGTGCGTATTGACAATTTAGCAGAAGGTTTTATAGTCCACAAACAATGTTTTAAAAGAAGATTTAAAAACAAACAAAAAAAACACACCACCTCACCACGATGCATGTTGTGGCCATGGAACCATTAAGAAGCCGAGTCTATATGTGCCAAAGTAAATAGGGAATTTCGGCAGAAAACGGTTCAATTGATAATTTCTGTACATACAGTATAGAATCAGCCCCTAAAAAAAAAAATGTAACCTACGAAACATATCACCATGATTCTGGGTCACCTACAGGAGAAGGGAGAGCCGGGACAAGTGTCTCAGGCCAGGTGGCTGTGGGGGGCACGGCCAGCAGGCAGAAGTTGGGCCCAACTTCTTTGCCCGGCTGCCGGTCCTCGCATTGCTGCCAGGCCCCGGCTCTCCCCAGCGGCAGGCCTCCCTCACCGACACTGTCCCCTGGTCCTCGCTCTTATGTCTGGCATGGACCGGCATGAGAGAGAGGCTAGGCATGGAACAGTGTCAGTGAAGGAGGCCCTCAGATGGGGAGATGTGGGGTCCAGCAGCTACGAGAGGACCAGCAGCCGGCCAAAAAATTTGGGTCCAACTGCTTTGTCTGCCGCCGGGCCCTGGCTCTCCCCAGCTGCGGTGTAGAAAATGGAAGCAGGCACACGGTCTTATGCAGCAAATATTTAATGTGCCACCAAAAGATCCAACGTTTCGGCAGAGAACTGCCTTTATCAAGGAGAGGGCTTGACAAAGGCAGTTCTCTGCCGAAACGTTGGATCTTTTGGTGGCACATTAAATATTTTCTGCATAAGACCGTGTGCCTGCTTCCATTTTCTACACTGTTCTCCTCTGGGATGTCTGGAACTTCCCGGACCCAGTGCACCGGCAGATAAGTACCCCCCCCTCCAGCACCATATTGCAGCGTGCATGTACTTCTCTCTATGACTCTCCCCAGCTGCGGGCCTCCCTCACTGTCCCGCACAGGACCCCTCGCTCTGCCGCCAGTGCTCACCGGCATGAGGCCCACACAGCTGGGGGAAGCCAGGGCATGAGAGGCCGGAGACCATCCCCAAGGTAGTTAAGTCTGTATTTATTTGGCAGTGGCTTTTTTGGGGGGTGTATGTATTTTGGGGAGGAGGGAAAGAGATGCATGTATTTGGGGGTCAGGGGTGTATGTATGTATGTATGTATGTATTTAAGAGGTGTATATATTTGGGGGTGTTTAAAAAAAATTTATTTGCTGGGGGGGTTTTCGTATTTAGAGGGATGGAGGTTTGAATGCATTTGTGGGTATTTTTTTGTATGAATTTGGGGGGAGATTGTATTGGGGTGGCTGTCACAGAAGACCAGAACTTTTGACACTTACTTATATTTGTACCAGGATCATGAACGAGGCAAAACAAGGTAGTAAGAACAAAAATGCAGTTTATTCGGGTAAACCCGCGTACAGCACAATGAATACAAAAAATACAGCTTACTGGGGGCGAAATTTAGGCTCTACTAGGTGCAGGGCGCCTGCTTCAGTATCTGCATCCATAGAAGTGTAGCGCACAGCGATGATTGGGTCAATGACTGATAAAGAATATTTTTAATTCGTCCATAAAAGAGAAGAAATGGAGGTGCGACACCCTCCTACATGTTTCGTGCACCAAGCACTTTATCAAGGGGTGCCTTACCCTGACCGGGATATACACCCGGGCTTCTTGGCTCTCTTTTCGCTGTAGTTCCTAGCCGCGACCGCTACATTACAAAATGAGAACTTGGACCTCGCGTCTAACTTAGTCTCTGCAGGGCAGACTTTCCTAGCTTCTAAACAAAGCTGCTATTCGTGACAGAGCAACTTTGAAAACCCCGCCCTAGCTTCATCGACATAAGCCACTAGATCGTCTTGTTCTCCGACTGGGGCTTCTCTTTACATACACTCCGCTGAGCTATGTTCAGCATTGGGATTAAGGAGTAGCGACCAATCAGAGCGTGGGAATTCCTTGCCACCAGCCTATAGGAATAGGGGCTCGTCCTTTGGCTGATGAGGGGGCATACCAAGCTGCCTCGGGATGCCCCGTGGGCGGGACATACGAATTGACCAATAGGAAACGCGCCAACATTCTGCGCTTCCCCCAGTCAACCCATTGCCACCTACTGGGCAGGCTCCACTGAGTCTGGCAAATCAGAGAGTCCTCCCCACAAGGGGTCTCTGTTCTCCGGACTCAGTACTCCGCCCTGCCCCGGCCACTTAACTCCCGACACCTCTCAACATCCCGTCTCCTCTTTGAACTCCGATGTCTATCCAGACTTCCCGGCACCTATATGGATGCCAGGGCTGACTGAATAGACATTTATAGTAAAAGCACAAATGAAATAAAATATACCTTTAATACATGGGAACACTCAGGGAGACTCATATTTGCAAGGGAAATAGGACTGGGATATCTGGGCTCAAAAACCAGGAGTCTGGGGGACACTGGGCAGCCCCGGTGTAATTGAACCTGCATACCGGCAAATCGTGCCTGCACACAAGGTAGAATTAGGGGACTACCGGAATCTTTGGTCCCCGAACTCCTGCAAACAAAACAATTTAATTTCTTCCCAAATACCCCACCTAAAAACTTACAAAGAAAGTGTAATGAGTCTAGGGCACAGGGAACATGAGAAGTGGAAAAGCAGGGGACACTAACTTTTACATGTGAGGTTACATGGTCCCCTGGCTTATGGTGCTGTAGGTGCCAGGGACCCCACGGTTTCAGGGGTAACCAGATGGGCTTAACCTTTATTGTACAGCCTGGCTACCCCTTCACTGTCAAAGGGATTTGTATGTATTTTTTTTTGGGGGGGGGGAAAGAGGCAATGAGTGTGAGGAGGGGGATTGAGGGAGCGGGATTGAGTGAGAATTGGGTAATTGATGGAGGGGAGTGAGAGGAGAGAGAAGATGAGGGGGCGAGTGACTAAGGAAAGGAGGGGGGTAAGAGATGTGGAGGAGAGAAACATCTGGGAAGAGGAGGGGAATAGAGTAGGGGCTCGTGAGGTGTGAAATGGGCTCGCAGGTGGGGTGAAGAGAAAAGGGAGACCTGGTGATAACTAGTCCTGGGCCCAGGGAATACTGTTGGCAGCCCTGCTATCATTAGTGCACTAGGATCCTACGCACTATTGGAAAACAGTGTGAAGAGACAGAAGAGACGAGACTAGTGAAATAAACAGAATGAATATCTAAAAGCCACACAGAGGAAGTTGATGTTTAGAACATTGCTTAAACCTCTCACCTGTCAGTCTTTAGATCTTCCAGGAAAGTGGTGCATGTTTTCTTTTTAAATAGCTTGGGAATCCAGCTCTTCAGGGGAAAAAAAAAAATACAAAAATTATTATTATTTACATGGATTCAGGAATCACTTTTTTATTGTTCTTGCATAGCGATGAACATGCACTGTACAACCAGATAATACAGGGTCAATGCAAGTGTGATTGCCAATGACTAATCGGAGGGGCAATGCGATTCATGTTAATAAAACGTTAAACCCAGCCATTTGCCCGAACCCGTCTGATGGATGTACAGGATTACCCTCCGGCCAGAATATTGTGTGTTAACCCTAGTAATGTATAGGGAAGCCTTTATTGTATGTACACTGTGCATGTTGTAAACACATTTCTTTGTTCCCTGGGCATGCTGGTCTGGTAATACACTTAGCCAGCCACACACCTAGGGATACGGGTTTAGCTGGTTCCACAAGGAGATTGGGGACAAGAGGGGAAGTTCTCTTATCCGGGAGATGTTGATCAGATAAGTGGAGCCAGTCTGCCCACACAGAGGCACCTATCAAAATCAAGAGACAGAAAGCCAGCACTAAGAACAGGGGGAGGTAGGTGCTGTTCTCATTGGCTGGTTCCTAAATTCCAACCCTCCTTGCCTCAGTCTCCCAGCCCAGATTGGCCAACACAGATGAGCCCTCGTGCTGCGATTGGTCGCTGCTCCATTCTCCATGATTTCTTATGGAGATGGGAAAACTAGAAAGAAGCGGCCGATCTGAGTGTCACAGCTCATTTTTGGACTGGCGGGTTGGTGGACTAAGTGGTGTGTTTGGAGGACATGCCAGAGACACCCAAAACCTAGATTGGAAGCTGCGGTAAGCCATTTCAGTGGCGCCAGGCACCTAGTACTGCCAGGATTCCCCCTGTATTGCTCTGGGTTCATGAGCATAGCTCTGTTGGGACTTTGTGCTGTGTCTATTGGCTCTGTCCAGAATAAATACCTATTTATTTGATCTGTGTCCTGTCTGGACATTGATCCCGTGAATAAGTTCTGGTCTCCCATGACATATATGAAAACCCTGCCCTGAAGAGCTTACAATCAAAAAATCTAAGCTGGAGCAGATAGGAGTGCTTGTTATGTATTGGTCTGTGTATCTGGCATTCTCAAAAAGTGTAAAACTATATTGGCTGCATTCAGAGCTGGGGAGGTGAACATACGAATCCAGAAAATGATCTGCTTGCCCGGCTCTCCCGTTATGGTTTCTTCTGGAGTTGAAAGATTTAAAAAAAGGTATTTCTCACGGTGCCGAATATCTGTATGATGGGATCTCCAATGGTCACGGCATAAAGTCTTTCCTCCAGAAATAGATTTACACACTCTGTTCAGTGAGAAGGGGGTCTTTTAGACCATTTATTGAATATACAAAAGAGCACAATGTTTCGGGGAGTTATCCCTTGCACCTGAGGAAGGGAGAACAGCCTGTAATATTGTGTGCTGTTGATCTTTTGTATATTCAATATATGGTCTACAAGACCCCCTTTTCACTTAACCAAGTTGGTATAGTTGGTATATCTATTTAAAAAGGTGAACATATGAGCTCAATGCTTTTTGTTCTTGGTAATATTAGCATTTACATGGCTAAACCCTTCTGTGCTGGAGAACCTGAACCTCCATTGCTTTGCAATGCATTCAGATCCCTCAAGAGAGCTTAGTATGGATTCTCTCGGCTCTTCAGCTTATTCTTTACATCAGGAGGTTCTCAACTCTAGTTCTTAAGATCCCCCAAGGAGGTCAGGTTGCAGAAGCCCTCTGTGTCAGAGATCTAGAGATTGCCAGGACTAACACTCTTCCTTATTTTGCTTCACGGGTAGAAGACTGTGAAAATCTTCCTGAAATCTGCTTCCATATCTTATCTTTAAAACAGGTCTCTCTCTACATTCATATTAGTCCATCACCTCCTACCATCATTTACAGGGCTTAATAACAAAACTGAGGTCAAGAAAGCATTAAAGGGACAGTCCCTCCTGGGTCCAGAGTGCACCAATGCCAGTGATGTGTTTAAGGGTTACATGTGGTAAATGCCTTGTTTTGGGGTTTTATTTTGTTTTAACTAAAATGTGACAACTATAAGTATTTGTAAATCATTTTGGAAAGAGAGTTTGTAAACATGGCAATTTGAGATTTAGGAGGACTTCGATTTCCTCTGGGTGCTCTTTTATCTGATGTTACTGGGTGTTCAAGAAGAGAGTCAAAGCCCCCCATTCCTACCTCTCGCTGTAGCGGCTTTCTCGTAAAGACATGGTGGGCTTTGAGTCAAAAATAAATAAATAAACAGACAAACTCCCTCATTCTGGAGGTCCACAAGAAATGCAATTTGTGATGTATTTCCAGATATATCTAAATAAGTAACATCTTTGCTTTTAGCATAGTTGGATTATTTTAAAAGGAAGCCAATAAGTTTAAAATAGTTTACAAAAAGTCGTTTTTTTTTTTTTTTTGGCCTCACTAGGTGCAATTGTACCTTTAAACTAGGACAATAACTGCACCACTTGCCAAACGTACAAAATAGCTACACATGGAAATGCATACCTGTTCCCATTGGTATTCACATTGTCTGTATATATTTACTGCAGTGTGCTGTGTAAATGGTCTTTACTAAAGAATATAACTAATAATAATTGGTTCATAAGTGGGTAGCAGAATATTGCATTAGTTAGCAATAGAAGCCTAAGAACGCTGGTTAGTATTCGTGCAGCTAAGTGAGCCTAGAAAACAGCTCCCATTCTGTGAGGGTCAAAAGCTTGTAACTTAGAAACTATCTGTTGATTCAATACAATGTATCATACCACCAGCCCATTCTCCCTCGTTTGTTATTTAACTAATATCATATTTCATAAATTATCCTACTATTTCAATCATTCTAAATACAAAAAAGCACCAAGCCTAGTCTAAAGGGGCAATTCATGCAATAGCCTACATGTGGTGTAAAAAAAAAGTTCTGTAGTAGATTATACTTAAAAAACATTTTTTTAATTCAACTCAATGCCATTTTAATAAGTTTTAATATAAGCATCCTTTAATTTCTATAGCAGGTTTTAACCCACCTCCCCAGCAGTGCAATATCTTCCCAACACTTTCCTGTTTGTGATAATTTGTTGCCAATATTCCCAGCAGTTTGAGCTGTAAACTAACAATAGATAATGTTACCTTCGTAATATAAGGATACATTGTAGCTGCTGAGTTACACTGACTGAAGGATTGATTAAAACTGAAAGGCAGCCATTTAGTGAACCCTGGGAATCAGGATCTTTGCTGATCGATCACAGGAGAAAGTCGAGCGGCAGCGTAGGAAATTAGTTTTTAATAAAAAAGGTAATCAAAGGCGGCAGACATTAAAAAAAATAAAGTTTTTTTTGTTAATTTAAATTGCTGCACGCACGGCCTGTAACAGCACACCTTAGGTTTTAAAGATAAACCTTTAGGCAAATAAGGCTCAACACACATCGGTAAGGCCGCGTCCATACTGCAAGCGAGCGCAAACCAAAGGCCGCACCTCACTGAGGCCGGGCATAGAGCGCGCGACGGCAGAGTCACGTGAGCGGTTCAGCCAATGAGGGTGAACCAGCCTCGTGACACCTCCCCCACCGCTGTGGATCTCAGGCCACAGATTGATTGGCAGGCGCGTGCCACGTGCACTGTCACCCACACGCCACGTGCACTGTCACCCACGCACGCCCACTCTGAGGCCTAACAGGTTTAGTTCTTATCTAAATATAAGTTATAGAAGAATTGTTAGAACAGAATAGTACAGTCCACGTCTCGCTATTTTGCTGCCACACCTGAGCCACCCCTGTTATTCTTACACGTTGTGGACACAGGGCAGGAACTTAAGGAGGGGTTCGTGCAATGTGCAATGTAAACTGCATGAAGCCATCGGAGGGCTGATGACTCATGCAATACTGTTAAATGGTGGTGGGAAATAGGTCTACTTTGGCTTGATAACATGTATGTATGTATCATGTATGTATGTATGTATGTATGTATGTATGTATGCGTCCAGTTAGAGCAAAAAACAAACACCTGTTTAATCAAGCTACAGAGAAACCTACATCAGCCCGACCGGTCATTATACAATGGCACCCTACCCACCTTAAATCTCTTTTAAAAAAAGTAAATATTATCTGTGAACAGTGACCTACATGGCACTGCCTCAATTAATATAATAATAAACTTTAATTTCATATAGCACTTTTCTCCCAGTGGGACTCAGAGCGCTTCACAATTACAGGATAGTGCGCAGTACAGAGCACATAGGATGTTAGACAGTCCCGTCCCAGATAAGCTTACAGCCTGTTTTTGACGCCTTAGGCACAGGGAGGTAAAGTGACTTGCCCAACGGTCAATTAGGATTAGGTAATAAGACCAATATCTAAAGCGCTCTTTAAATTGCAGATAATATGTTGCAGTGTTACTCACTGTGTATTAAGAGCATAAGCCGGTTTTAGTATCCAATATGCAGAAAGGTAATGCATGTGCTCTCATTTCTAGATCTGTTAAGACTAATCAACCAGAACAATGCAGACAGGAATGCCTTGTGTTTCTGGCCGTTGATTTTGTCTGCCTGCGTAACAGCTATTAACCAGAACCCATAGTACTGCGAGCCTGAATTGTATCTCTTAGGAGGTAGTGACCGAATGCAAGATAGGAAGACCTAATGAAAGAGTAAATGCATACAATGAAAACCAATAGTAAGTGCACATGCATTCTGTGAGTGGGTGTCACGGACTGATTGTTCAGTGTGGGTTGAAGAGAAGAAACAGGCCATGTACAACCAAACGTAATGAGGTGGACTCCAAAATAAAAAAGGATCATTTTATTTAGCCATAGTTATAAAGGTAAAAAGGCTCCTGAAATATCCAGATATGGAATTATGACTAAATACACTTTGCTCTTATTTCCACTGAGCACTTGCAAGCAACACTATCTATATCCGAGGTGGCCAACTCCAGTCCTCAAGGGCAACCAACAGGTCAGGTTTTCAGGACATCCCTGCTTCAGTACAGGTGGCTCAAATTGAAGCAGTGTCCTAGTCTGGTAGCCAATTGCAGATAAGGGATGGGAAAAAAGGAAGGGAGGAGAACGCAACATCAGAGATCACACAGAGTTTATCAGCCACTAGCAAGCTGTGTTTGCATTCTCTGCCAGCTCAGCGATGCAAGGAGCCTCCCTACTTCTGTGTTTACAATCCTGCATATGATGATTCCTCTGTGGGAATGCGCTAATTTCCTATTTTCATATGGTTAGCTACATCCTTCGAAAGCATTTTCAAACTCTTCCTGGCAACGAGAAGTTGGCACAAGCGCCCAGCAACCTTTTGAAAACAAAAGGTGGCTTCCCTTTAGCAACACTGATTGTACCTGCCAAGGAAATGAAAATCACTTCTCATTTGTAAACGTGTGTCATCATTTAAGATACATTTACTGGCCTTAAAAAAAATTAGCCGATCCATTTGGACAGAAATGCAGAAGCGTCGACACAAAAATCGCTAGTCACTGGAAGCAAGTGAACCCAGCACCAATGAAGACGGTTTGGGATAAAAGGAGCGATGTAATGATTATGGAGAAGCTTACAAGCCTCCTTGAATATAAAACAGACCACATTTATGAATATCTGGGGCCCACGGATATCCCATAACAAACAATGCTGTAATCTAGATTGACAGTGGGTTTATTTTATATGCGAGGTGGAAATGGAATTGTGGATTATCTATTCCCAAGAGATAAAAGGTTACCTTTTGCACCAGGTGAATTTGACATTAAGATCAATGTGCCCATGTAACACAGAAGTCCAAGCCAATTGGTGTACCCACTTGCTGTGTAACTGTAATTAATTTATTGCAAATATATCTAACCTACCCCACCCACCTTTTTTTCTGTATCCCTACCCCTTTCGAATGAAAAACTTTTGAGTTAAAAATAATAATAATAATTAGCAGTAAAATAACCATGTTTAATATATAATGTTTTCTTGAAGGGCTAATTAGGGGTTACTTCCTAATGATGGAAATAATTCTACAGCAAATCATGGAGTGATGAGGTTGTGAGTTTTAAAAATGCCACTTATCCCAAGGTCAGAGCTATGAGCTCATTAAATAGTTGCTCTTAAAACAATACTTCTCTAACACAAATATGTAATTGTTGAATTTTTAAGTAGTGTTCTGTTTTAATGTAAAAGGGCTTCCTCACTACAACTCCTAATATGTTGTGTCTTTCTAATTATATAATCTATCTTTGTTTTACTTGCACTAGGTCAAAGACAGCTCCTATTTGATATAGTTATTATATACTGGAAGAAACACCCAGATAAGTTCTTCAGATCCATATTTATATTACACTTTTATCACTGTAACAAAGGTCTTTAAGGCACGTAGCCAAGGACATGGCTGCTGCCATTACTTGTGGACAGAGCTTGCCTGGGATATTTATCAAAGTGTCCCTGCTGCAAACCCTGTGCAATCAGGGGGGGAAAAAGCAGCAAAGCAACGCAGAAAACGTTCTTTTGGCTTAAATACAGTGTAAGAAGAGTAAGGCCTCTGGCATGGTCAGTGCTTAGGCGCTGACCCATGCTGAGGCGCGCTGCTGCTCGGCAGTGAGCCCCTGCAGCCGCAATGAGAGCGGCTTTAGCAGGGGCTCGCGCACGCTTCCGCACGCCTGCGGAAGCGTGTGTCTTAACAAATCTTTCGTTTCGGCGCTCACGGGAGCGCAGGGCCGGTCACGTGAGCGGTTCACCCAATGAGGGCGAACCAGCTCCGTGACATCACTGGCCCGCCCCCCAGATACACTCACGGACCGCGCGCGCTCTAAGGCCAGGGAAAGCACCTCTTTCCCTCAGCCTCAGCGCTCCTCCGCACGGCTTAAGTCACTATGGACTTAGCCTAAGATTGTAGATCATAAGGCCTGGGACATAGTGAGATCAGCCTTGCTGATCCGTGCTGAGGCGCGTTGACGCTCAGCACTGAGCCCCTGCAGCCGCAATGAGAGCGGCTTTAGCAGGGCTCGCGCACGCTTGCGGAAGTGTGCGTCTCACCAAGTTTTCAGATTTGGCTCTCGCCGGAGCGCAGGGCCGGTCACGTGAGCGGTTCGCCCAATGAGGGCGAACCAGCTCCGTGACATCACTGGCCCGCCCCCAGACGGCGCGCTGTGTAAGGCCAGGGAAAGCACCACTTTCCCTGAGCCTCAGTGCGCCTCCACACGGACGAAGTGTCTATGTCCCAGGCCTTAGATAGAGAAGTATATTCCACCACAGAGTGGCGGAGTTTGTGACGATAAGGACAGAGGGATACAATGATACACAGGGGCGCAGAACTTGATACATGCAAATTAAAAATATGTGAAGAACACAACTCCTTCCCAATTCCTCCTATTCCCCAAATCCACTAGCTAATGCACAGACACCATTAGGCTCAAAGTACTATGGAATATTGCTGCACAATGGCAGATTCACCCAGCGCTGATACATGCTAGCGCACTCCATCCGGCCTTATCTTCCATTCAAGTCAATCAGTTGCACTAATCCGGAAAACTATACATCACGGCCAAGGTGGTACAGTTGTTGGGGCCACAATCTGCATCAGATGTATCAAGAAAGTGTCTTTGAAAGCAATGGCATTACTTCTTTGAAATCTGATGCATTGTTTGGGTCAGTTTTGCATTGATAAACAGACCCCTTCTCTCTCCCCCCCCCTCCCCAGCAGAATAAAAAATGGGAAGATAAAGAGCTACAAGCAAGATCCGGGTTCTGTTGATTTTTTAGGCTGCGGCCAGGGTGACGCCGAGCAGGCGTGCGCGCTTGCCGCGATGAAACACATTACTACAATGTGTGTGGCCAGTGTGACTGCGCTCAGCTGCTTGCAGAGACAAGTACATTTGTTTCTGCTACTCGCGCATCAGGTGTGCGGTTCACACCAATGAGGGCGAACCAGCTCCGTGACATCATGGTCACGCATGATACGCCCCCACACATGCGCAACTAGCTGGCCAGGAATCTCATGACCAAGCAGAGTGCATGACGTCACGGCGCTGGAGCGCCAGCGCGCTCTCCTCCCAGTCTGGTCGCAGCATTAGGCCTCACCCAGGGTGAGTGTGTGCTCGTTGGCGCGCCATGACGTCTGGTGCTGATGTTGCCCGGGCGATTCCTGGCCAGCCAGTTGCGCGCCTGGTGGGCATGCCCATGACGTCACGTGAGCAGTTCGCCCTCATTGGCTGAACCACGCACGTGAAAAGCGCAACAAATACCAAACAAATTGTCTCTGCAAGCAGCTGAGCATGGAGCGCTCATGGGCACGTGCGCACGCTCTGGACCAACACATTGTCGCAATATGTATGATCGCGCAGAGCACGCATGTGCGCTCAACTTCACCCTGGATGCACCCTTATATACATTGGGAAGGTCTGTCTATAAACACAAACATGGTACAATTCTGGGGCAAATTCATGTAGCAAAGAAAGAGAATAAAAAATAAAAAATGTAAATTGTATTTTTATTCTTCGATAAACCTTGTGCAGTGTTTCAGCACAGATTTTCACTACTTGTACCTTGTTAAGACCATTTTGCTTCCAGTACCAGGGCGATTTAAAAAGTCTATAAAATTCCTGAAGCGGTCATGCCAGACCAGGTACAAATACAAGAAGTGATGCTACAAATATTGGCACTTATCAGCAATTATCAGGCGATACAGCCAGCAAATGAAATAAAGCCCCAATATGGAAAAAAAGGCAGATGGCTTTCTTGAGCTAAAAATCCCAAATATAAAACACTATGGGAATGATATACATCACAGTATTCATTAGCCAGTGTTACAACCATTTCAATTCATATTTACATCTAGTATACTTTACATCCAGAATACTTTGATAAATAATTTTTTTACAAAATTGCAGACATGAATCTGGTGGATACACTCGGGTATTTGTAAGTTATATGAATCTGACACACATATCAGAGGTCATACAGTACAGTATGTCTACTGTATGCACAGTGTATGTATGACAATAAGAATCTGGCTTTAAACTTCCCTCCTGTTGTACAGTAGCAGTGGAGTCAGCGTTAGATGTGACAATGCAATCTGTAAACTGACAAAAGTATTGTACAAATAAGTGTTAGATGTAGGGAGATGGAGGCTGCGTCTAAATTAAAATAAGAAACCAAATGTGACATTTTCAAAGTTTGTCTCACTTATACCTACACATCGGTATAAAGGGGTTAAGTAAACTAGCTTTTTTGGAGGGATAAAAATTGGAGCTGCTAAGACTTATAGGGGCTTAGTATGAATCACCAGGGTGAGGAGGGTGAGGGGGGGTGGAGGAGGGTGAGGGGGGGTGAGGGGGGGTGGGGGGTTGGAAGAGAAAGAAGAATCAGGTTCACCAGGTTTATGCCACTGCAAGCTGCAGTATTCCAAAACTGGGGCACAAATACAGTACCCGCATCAGATGTATCCCATGCATTGCCAGGCTGTGCAGGCAGCTGTGTCTTGATACATGGACTCTTCAGTTGACAAAAGTTATTTATGAAAATAGTGCAAAACCAGGTTGTACTGATTTGCTTTCAATGGGAATTATCTTTCATAATGTTGGTTTTTGCTTCTTTTTTTTTTTTTAACCAGTTTGGCATCTGGGAGACTTTGCATAAATAAACCCATCTCTCTATATTATACCACTTAGGCGGGACTTACGAAATTCCTACATTATGTATCACCGCCTGACTGCCTTAATGCTGACCCAGCTCAAATAGTCGTAATCTTAGCTTTGGGAATCTCCCTCCCTGAGTCAAGGGAATAATATTATTTCTAAGTGTCAGTCTTTCACCTAAAACGTCTTACGTAGAAACACTTATCCAACAGCACATCAGCAATACCAGCAAGTCTGCACCTGAACTCCCTGCGTGTCTACAGACAAGCACATACCAGTCATGCCAAGTCTTCATCAGCACTCAGTGCTACTGTCTCATGAATATTGCAGTGTTCAGGACATACAGTACCTGGTCCTTCTGTATGGTGCTGCTGTCCATGGCTTCAGTTCTCTCTGTACTGTTGGCCTGCCTTCTCCCAGAGTAAGACCTCTGTGCTGTCCTGCTATCAGTGCAGGAAGCTAAGGAAGTTAAACCCCAGACTCTGGGGCTGGTGCTCTCTTAAGTTATTGTACTGAACGCCACGCCTCCAGCTGAATGCAGAAGGATCCACTTCCCTGGTCCCACCCTTTCCTCGCCTCTAATATGCACACCTGCACAGAACCTGCTTTGCAAGATAGGTAGCAGCGTATGTCAGACGCACTGCCTATCTGTACCTGTGTGTGTGTGGGGGAGCAAGGGAGAGTGAAGACCTACCTACAGTATCAGTACATACCACTAATTTCTTCACTTGGTGAACCTTGATATTACATTTATGTACATAAATTATTACACAGACTAAATCAACTCAATGAAATACCTTTACTAAACCATTTAATACTAGAAAGAGGGCTCTCAAACTCTAGGAATGTGTTCAATACCAGACCATTCCTGGTGTTGCAGATAATTTAATTCATACAGGTGCCTATGTTCTAAGATTTTATTTAGTTCAAAGCGCGGTGCACTCACTGTATCAACATTTGTTTTGGCAGGCGATCAATGTTTCGGTCCAAAACGTTGATCACCTTCCAATACATTTTGATATCCTTTTACAAGACCACTTGTGTGCCACTATTTCCTGTACACTAAGATTTTATTTAACATTTTTTTGTGCATCAAAATTTCAGCGCTGAAAGGTAATCTTATACTATATTAGTGAAAGCACTGTATGTTTGCCTGCCTGCCTGGATGTCCGGTGTCCCTAGCGGCAATCTCATTGGTCCCTTGGGCCGCCCGCCCCCGCACACCTCTCATTGGCCTCACACACTCACACCACCCCCTTGGCCCGCCCCCCACACCTCTCATTGGCCTGAGGCGGAGTGACGGGCCAAAGGGGACACACACACACACACACACACACACACACACACACACACACACACACACACACACACACACACACACACACACACACTAGCAGCACATCTCCCGCTCTCTTCCCCACCGGTCCCGGAGGCTCCGCCTCTTCCTGTTTCCCGCGCTTTCACCCCCCCCCCCCTCCACGTGGGAGCTGCCGGACGGGCGAGGGAGCTGCCGGACGGGTGAGGGAGCGGCCTTCACCCCCTTCACCTCCCCTCACTCACTTCCCCTCCACCCCCCCGGCGCCGCTACAGTCAGCGGGGGAGCGGAGTGATCACCTCCCCTCACTCACTTCCCCTCCACCCCCCCCGCCGCCGCTACACTCAGCGGGGGAGCGGAGTGATCACCTCCCCTCACTCACTTCCCCTCCACCCCCCCCCCGGCGCCGCTACACTCAGCGGGGGAGCGGAGTGATCACCTTCCCTCACTCACTTCCCCTCCACCCCCCCGGCGCCGCTACACTCAGCGGGGGAGCGGAGTGATCACCTCCCCTCACTCACTTCCCCTGCACCACCCCCCGGCGCCGCTACACTCAGCGGGGGAGCGGAGTGATCACCTCCCTTCACTCACTTCCCCTCCACCCCCCCCCCCCCCGGTGCCGCTACAGTCAGCGGGGGAGCGGAGTGATCACCTCCCCTCACTCACTTCCCCTCCACGGCGCCGCTACAGTCAGCGGGGGAGCGGAGTGATCACCTCCCCTCACTCACTTCCCCTCCACGGCGCCGCTACAGTCAGCGGGGGAGCGGGGTGATCACCTCCCCTCACTCACTTCCCATCCACCCCCCCCGGCGCCGCTACACTCAGCGGGGGAGCGGAGTGATCACCTCCCCTCACTCACTTCCCCTCCACCCCCCCCCCCGGCGCCGCTACACTCAGCGGGGGAGCGGCCACAACACTCTGCCTCCCGCCTCAGATCCACGTGGGAGCTGCCGGACGGGTGAGTGAGCGGCCTTCACCTCCCCTCACCCACCCCTCACTACACTTCCCCTCCCTTCCACCTCCCCTCCACCACCCCTCACTACACTTCCCATCCCCTCCACCACCCCTCACTACACTTCCCATCCCCTTCACCTCCACCTCCCCTCCACCCCCCCCTTAACCTCCCCTCCACCCCCCCCCCTTAACCTCCCCTCCACCCCCCCCCTTAACCTTCCCTCCACCCCCCCCCTTCACCTCCCCTCCACCCCACCTTCACCCCCACCTTCACCCCCCTTCACCTTCCCTTCACTCCCCCTTACAACCTCCCACCACCTCCCCACCTTCCCACCACCTCCCCCCTCTTCCCACCGCCCCCCCCCTTCCCACCTTCCCACCCCCTTCCCACCTTCCCACCCCCTTCCCACCTCCCCCCCCTTCCCACCACCTCCCCCCTTCCCACCACCTCCCCCCCTTCCCTCCTCCCCCCTTCCCACCACCTCCCCCCTCTTCCCCCTTCCCACCACCTCCCCCCTCTTCCCACCACCTCCCCCTTCCCCTCCTCCATCTCCCCCCTTCCCCTCCCCCCTTCCCCTCCTCCACCTCCCCCCTCCTTCCCCTCCTCCACCTCCCCCCTCCTTCCCCTCCTCCACCTCCCCCCTTCTTCCCCTCCTCCACCTCCCCCCTTCCATTCCTCCACCTCCCCCCTTCCCCACTTACCCTCCTCACCTCCCCCCTTACCCTCCCCACCTCCCCCCTTTCCCCATCCCCCCCTCCACTCCCTCCACCCCTCTTTCCCCCCTTCCCCCCTCTTTCCCCCCTTTCCCTCCTCCCCCACCTTTCCCCCCTTTTCCCCTCCCCCACCTTTACCCCCTTTCCCCCTTCACCCCTCCCCCCCTTCACCCTTACCTCCCCCTTCCCACCACCTACCCCCCTTCCCACCACCTCCCCCCCTTCCCACCACCTCCCCCCCTTTCCACCGCCCCCCCCTTTCCACCGCCCCCCCCTTTCCACCGCCCCCCCCTTCCCACCACCTCCCCCCCCCCTTTCCACCGCCTCCCCCCCCTTCCCCCCCTTCTTCCCACCCCCTTCCCACCACCTCCCCCCCCTTCCCACCACCTTCCCCCCCTTCCACCACCTCCCCCCCTTCCCACCACCTCCCCCCCCCTTCCCACCACCTCCCCCCCTTCCCACCACCTCCCCCCCCTTCCCACCACCTCCCCCCCTTCCCACCACCTCCCCCCCTTCCCACCACCTCCCCCCCTTCCCACCACCTCCCCCCCCTTCCCACCACCTCCCCCTCCTCCCTCCTTCCCACCACCTCCCCCCTCTTCCCCCCTTCCCACCACCTCCCCCCTTCCCCTCCTCCATCTCCCCCCTTCCCCTCCTCCATCTCCCCCCTTCCCCTCCTCCACCTCCCCCCTTCCCCTCCTCCACCTCCCCCCTTCCCCTCCTCCACCTCCCCCCTTCCCTTCCTCCACCTCCCCCCTTCCCCTCCTCACCTCCCCCCTTACCCTCCTCACCTCCCCCCTTACCCTCCTCCCCTCCTCCACCTCCCCCCTTTCCCCATCCCCCCTCTCCCCTCTTCCCCCCCTCCACCCCCTTCCCCCCCTCCACCCCCTTCCCCCCTCCACCCCTCTTTTCCCCCTTCCCCCCTCTTTCCCCCCTTTCCCTCCTCCCCCACCTTTCCCCCCTTTTCCCCTCCCCCACCTTTACCCCCTTCACACCTCCCCCCCTTCACCCTTTCCCCCACCTCCCCCCTTCTCCTCCCCCCTTCCCCTCCTCCACCTCCCCCTTCCCTTCCTCCCTTCACACCAACTTCACCTCCTGTCACCACCCCCCCTTCGCCTCCTGTCACCCCCCCCTCCCTTCACCTCCTGTCACCCCCCCCCCACCTCCCGTCACCCCCCCCCCTCCCTTCACCTCCCGGCAACCCCCTCCACCTCCCGTCACCCCCCCTTCACCTCTCCCCCTTCACCTCCCCTCACCCCTCCTTCACCTCCCCTCCGCCCCCCCTTCACCTCCCCTCCGCCCCCCCTTCACCTCCCCTCACCATCCCCCACCACCCCCCCCTCACCACCCATCCTCACCTCCCCTCCGACCTCCCCTCCGCCCCCCTTCACCTCCCCTCACCACCCCCCACCACCCCTCCGACCTCACCTCCCCTCCTTCAACGCCTTTCGTCTGCCCTCCCGCCTCTGCCTTTCGCTCACCCGCACTTCTGCCTTTCACCCGCCCACCGCACGCACTAAACAGACCTGCCACACTCGACACACACCCGCCGCCTCTCACCCACCCCACACACTCGACACACACCTGCCGCCTCCTGCCCCTACGCAACAATATCACTGACCAGCTGTCACCTGCACTCGCCACACACCCGCCGCCTCACACCCTAGCAGGACCCCGACCCACAGCCAGCACTCACTACCCACGCGCCACCCGTACTGAACACCCACCCGCCGCCTCACACACTCTCACACCCTAGCAGGACACACGCCTCACATTTTCACATCACTTATGTCACCAAAATATACATTGTACTGTGGTGTGTTTACAATAAACCATTTTTAAACAACATCGTATTACAATTTCTTCCATCTTTCTTTTCAACATTATTATCCAACCTTTACAACAAATACTCACCTATTGTTCCACGATTTATAAATAATACTACCTATTACGCATTTACATCCCGGGCAACGCCGGGTCTCTCAGCTAGTATATAATAAAAGTTAAAAAATGTGTGTTGTATGTAAGAAGACTTCACATACAGTAAGACGCATCATTTATTTGAAATCATGTTCGACATGTACCAGATTGATACAGTTTCAATTGAAACTGAATTATGTGTATTCTTTATTGAGAACTAGGGCCTCATGCAGAGAGCAGCGCTATATGAAATCTCGCCATTTTTTTGAGAAAATCGCGCAAAAAACAGCAGAAGATGGCGAGGTACGAAAAACGCGCCATTTTTTTCTATTTATAAATCTCGCCGCGCGGCTGGCGAGATCCTACATCTCGCCAGCTTTAAAAATATCCAAATTCAGAAAGACGCGAACGCCATATAGCGGCTGTTATTGGCGAGATTTTCTACATTTTTCTCCGCCAACTAAAGTTGGCAAGAAGCAGGAGCTCGCCGGCCATAGGGGAAAAAAAAAAGAAAGCGCGATTTTTTTTCCCCTTTCAGCAGCGCGCATCTCTCCCTTTTCAACTCCCCACACGCATTCATGCCAGAAATTGCGAATTTCGCCAATTTCTGCATATGGAGAAAAAAACCTCTCCATTAAATCTACTTTTTCTTACACTCTCCAATTATTTCTACCGCTGCTCTCTGCATGAGGCCCCTACCTAGTGTTAGTAAATATCACGTATTAGTGGCATAGTATTTATATTAGCCATAGAGTGAAAATAATACATTTTGTTAACCTGTATAATGGAGCATCTGTGCTATGTCAAATACATTTTTAGGATGATACATAGCTTCATTCTGCGCTTACACTATTAATTGTCTTTTTAGGGTTATGCCAAGTTGAACTTGGTGGACGATTTTGATGCACTTCGAATTAATTTTATTGCGCACAGAATTTTATGTTTTTAGCGTGCGCTGTCATAGAAGACCGGGACAATTCACAAGGATCAAGGCACCAGATAGGACAAGGGAGTCAAATAAAGGATTTTTATTCTGGCCGGAGCCAGCAGACACAGCACAAATCACAAAAAGATCTTGCACTCACCAAACGGGATTATTGGGGTGAATAGTTAGGCTTATCCAGGAGTACAGTAAGTCCTCGTTTTATGACGCTTCGCTTTACGACGAATGGCTTATCCGACGCTGTCCAATGCATCCCTATGGCCGGTTTTATGACGCCAAAATGGCTTATCCGACGCTCTTACGACGCTTTGCAAAGTTGCAACATTATGTCAATAAGAAAGCTGCAGTCAGGGAAATCATCCAGATCAGTCTGTGTGAAGGTTTAGTGGTGTATTTAGGCCTTTAAACATGTCTAACAGTTTTATTATACAGTTCTGGATTCAATAAATAGAATCTTTACATAATAATGTATGTGTGTGCAGCATAATCTTATTGTTTGAGTAAAATATTATGTGTATTTTAGCATTAAAAATGCCTTCAAGAACGGAACCTTTCATTTAATCAGTGTTCCTATGGGAAAACGGGTTTCGCTTTACAACGTTTCGCTATCCGACGCCATTTTGAGTAACGCATTGCGTCGGATAACCGAGGACTGCCTGTACTTTCACATTTGTAGGGGTTCCTGGACCTCGGGGGTGCAGTACACCACAAAGCAAGTTGAAAAGTTCCGCTCAAAAGTCTCGTTCGCAGCATCTCCAGCCAGGGCCGCTGACAGATTTCCTGGGCCCAGGACTAGAGTTCAGACAGGGCCCCCTGTCTGCAGTCTTGTAAACCCCCCCCAATTTCTCACCTATTTTCCCCTCTTCCCATGTATTTCTCTCCCCCGTTTCACTCTTACCCCCTCTCCCTCACATTCTTCCTCCTCTCCCCTCTCTCTTCCTCACTCCCTCTCTTACACCCCCTTTCACTATCACCCCCTCCATCAATTACCCCCCTCTCAATCAATCCCACTCCCTTAATCCCCTCCTCACACTCATTTCCTCCTCCCCCCCGCCCCCCCGTCCACACACACACAATCCCCCAACAATAATTATCCCCCCACTCCCAAATACATACAAAAAAAAACCCATCCCCCAATTACACAAACCCTCCCATCCACCCAATTACATACTCCCCCCACCCCCCACAAATATATACAAAACACACACTTATATTGGGGATGGTCTCAGGCCTCAGCTCTCCCACGCTGTGCGGGCCTCTCTCACTCTCCTGACAGGCCTCTCTCTCATGCCTGTGTGTGCCAGAGGCTGGACCCAGCTTCTGGCGCTTGCCGATGTCAGAGAGAGGCCCGCAGATCTTCCCCCCCCTGTCCCAGGGCACAAAGCAGGTTTAAATCTCCGACTTGGATCAGCACCAAGCCTCGTTCTAGGTGGCTCTGGCAAAACTAAGGACACATGCTTAGTTCAGCTTTCACACCATCTCTTGGACAATATGTGGAGCTCAAATCGCTTCCCCTTGACATTATTTCCCTGTCTCTTATAGGAATTTATGGAAGACGGGGTCATTATCAGTACAAAGGGACAAAGGGATGTGACAAAGGTCCCTAATGTGGATTAAAACAACAATATTGATTTATTACAATTTTATTCTCCATTTAAGTCCTGCAAGTGCAGATATTTCTCTGCTATTTGTGAATAAAGATGTAACATTAGGACTCACTGAGCCTGTCTCATGCAAATTGGGGGAGGTGGTCTCCTGTGTCCAGGGCAGCCAGCAGTGGGCAACGCCCCTCCTGGTAATAAATCTAAGGAAGGTCAAACTCCAGTCCTGAGTACTGTTTGATTGTGGCGGCAGCATTTTAATTCAGCACATTATTATCAAAATATATTTATTTTTTAACATACAGTTTCACAATTGTATAGTTGACTAAAACAGAAAAAAATACGAGCACATATCATTCACTGGTGAAGATTTGTGGAACACAAATGTGGAAACAATAATACATTTATACGCTTCCTGGAAAGAGAGCTGCTCCAGAAATGGACTCAATCCAAGTCCAAGGTCGATTAGTAGAGGCAAAGGAATCAGGAGCGCACATCAGTCCAGGTATTCATGAAAAAAATAATACCAATATAGTGCAACACAGTATTGTACATACGTGTAGAATTAAATACATTAGAGGAAACTCACTCACATGGTACGAGAGTGATTGTGGCAGTGCGGTTGTTCAGAGTAACCAACTCAATGGTGAATCCGGACACCCTTGTGATGGCGTTCGTCAAGGTCAGATGAGTGAAGTAGGGGGACAAAAGGGAAGGGAATCCCACATGCAAAAATATAGAGAGGGCACAAAAATGGTGCAGATTGCTTTTATATAGTGAAAAGGTAAGAGATATTAAACTCACAAGCAATATGCATAAACAGGCATTGGGACCACCAAGGGTGAGAATCTGGAAGGAAAAACAGCACTCCTTCCACCGGTAGTTCTGCTGCGACGGCTGTGCACAGTGGACAACTGGTAATACCAAGGAAAGTTGGACCCAATCTCGACCAGAATTTGTCCAGAAAGTCCTCAAGCCACTGGATAGTCCTCCTAGCATCGGTATGGCTCCACCCTACGTGTTTCGCTCCATCGAGCTTCCTCAGGGGTTATTATTAGACTAATGCCTGATGCTCCTATGCCTGAACTATGCTCCTAGTTCTCCCAGTACCAAGGACCTTTGTGAAGAAAATAATAATTAACTTGTTGGAAGCCCCAGACCATACGCCAATAAGGGGCATCTTGACCCTGTGTACAGCTTCCCACCCCTCTGCACACGTGGTCAGGTTCTGTGTGTAGGGAAGTATCTAAAGTGAGTGTTGGTTATGGTGAGAGCGAGTGGTTTCAGGTGCAGCTCAGTGGTACAAGGCAATATAAAGGAGTTTTCTTGTTTTTTTCTGTGTGGGGAATCCATTGTTACTCCCACCCACCCTGTCCTTTTTTATGGTCATATGAGGATATTGTAAGGCTAGCCAAGTGTTTGTTTAATGTGTACTGTACTTTAATAGACTTAAGAATAACAAAAACAGTAAGGGAGAAAGAAGAAGAAAAATTAATACATATTTAGGTTAAAAAAATAATTGTGGATTTGTTTTCAGTTATTTGTCACATCGGGTAGAAGAACAGAAGTGACCTTTGAAGAAGTAGGATTATTACCCCTACAGCATGGGGTGGGCCCATGGGAGGGGTTTGAGGGAGGGGATCGGCCCCAAAGCGCTTGGCTGAAAGGTAGTGCCTGAGAGGTTAATCCTCGCCGTGCCTTTTGTTTGTATTCGCATGAATCTGACTCTCGCATGATCAGGATCAGGAGGTTTGGTTCAGTTTTGTGGATTGTCAGTCGAAGTTTTTTTTTTGCTTTGGTTTTAAAACAAAGTTGTTTAACCGTATTAAAATCAATCAATTCTGCGCCTTACCCCCTCCCCCCCCCACCTCACTTGTCTGTGCCTATTTTACATTGGGATTATGGGGCAGGCCTACCAGGGTCGTGCATTTAATTGCACAAATACATTTATACTTCTCTATTAATGGAACATTTATAAAATCAAATAAGTAAAGACACGTGTTGCCGCGGAGAGACTTTGATACAGTGTGAAGTGCAGAAGAGATGGAGAACGCTTGCGTGTACCTGCATGTCTTCCACAGCGGTCTAGGACATGTGGTCACGGATGTTTTGCCGCAACCAGGTCTCCGCTGGAATTTAGCCGCCACCTTACCCTAAAAAAACCTCATCTTAACCCCTAATACTAATGCTACCCCATACCCTAAGAACCTAAATCCCTTACCCTAAGCCCTTGCCCTAAAATCCCTTACCCTAAAACCTTACCCTAAAACCCCTTACCCTAAAACCTTACCCTAAAACACCCTACCCTAAGCCCTTACCCTAAAACCCCCTACCCTTAAAACCCCTACCCTTAAAACCCTTACCCTAAAAACCCTGTACCCTATATCCATTAACATAAAAACCTTAACCTCCTACCTTAATCCCCTACCCTAAAAACTTAATTCCCTACCTTTAAAACCTAACGCCTTACCCTAAAACTCCTATCCTTAACCTCCTACCCTAACCGCTAAAACCCCTTACATTGACTTACCTTACTGGCGAAACGGCGGGCGGCTGAGTGTCCAGCGGCGGCGCCATAGGATCCCACAGTGGCCAAACATCGGGGGAGACGGCCGTGAGCAAATGTCCAATTCTGTTCCCCAGGTCCCCATAGCCTGCTTGTCACATGTCCTACAATGGTTAGTCTGCAGACAAGGATTCTGGGTACTGTATGTCACTGTTAGCTTACTATCCATTCTGACACGTCGCTATGGCAATGCGTCGTCAAATTACGCCGCAGGACCACATGACGTTGTGACGTCAGAAACGCCGGAGACAAGGTAAAGGGGGGGGGGGACGCAAGCAGGGGGAGAGAGCAGGCAGGGAGGCGCAGAGGAATAAGTTTGCTCACCCCTGCATTGTAACATGGATTGAGTTAGGTCTGGGACAAAGAAGTGCAGAATCTGTGCACCCACACAAAGACTGCTAGGGGACCTGCAGAAGGCATGCAGACACGTTCATGGGTTGTACGTCTCTGCTGCCCTCTACAGTCCTGTATGTAGAAGACACAAAGGGCCTCATGCAGAGAGCAGCGAATTTTAAAATTGGCGAATTTATTAAAAAGTAGCTTTTTTGGAGAGTTTTATTCTCCATATGCAGAAAAGTGCGAATTCTGCTATGTTTAACATGGATGCGTCTGGCGAGTTTAAATTGGCGAGATGCGCGCTTCAGAAACTTGTAAAAACAAATGCGCGCCTTTTTTTTTCCCTTTGCAATGGCCGCGAGCGGCAGCTTCTTGCCAATTTTTTCTGGCGAGGGAAAAAGGAGACAATAGCGCCATTTTATTGGCGCGAACAGCCGCTAGATGCCGTTCGCGGCTCTCTGCATTAGGATATTTGTAAAACTGGCGAGATTGAGGTTTTCGCCAGCCGCGAGGCGAGTTTTACAAATAGAAAAGAAAAATTGGCGCGTTTTTCGGAAATCTCCATTTTCTGCTGTTTTCTGCGCGATTATCTCCAAAAAATGGCGAATTTCGAAAATTCGCTGCTCTCTGCATAGGCCCCAAAGACTGCTAGGGGACCTGCAGAAGACATGCAGACACGTACATGGGTTGTACGTCTCTGCTGCCCTCTACAGTCCTGTATGTAGAAGACACAAAGACTGCTAGGGGACCTGCAGAAGTCATGCAGACACATTCATGGGTTGTACGTCTCTGCTGCCCTCTACAGTCCTGTATGTAGAAGACACAAAGAGCACACGTAGAAAGGTTACAAAGCAAAATGCAATGAAAGCCCTTATTTCTGCTTCGGCTTAGGTCTGATTAAAGTAGTTTTTCAGTCTTACACCATCACAAGTGAAAATAATCTGTATATACACTAAATGTATCCAACGTCTTTGTATATGTGTTATATGTGCAGTTAGATGGTTTCCCACAGATAGAAGTATACATGTATGTAAGGTAATTGAATTAAATATGGTGTGAATACAACTCTGATAAAATCAGTGGTGCAGCTTCTCTTGAGTTTAAAGCAGCAATACTACATTGCACTTTTCTTTTCTATGTAAAGCGTGTGACAATGTATCATTCTACATTCTTACCTAAACTGGCAACCGTTTGGTGCTCCTGCTATAAATCTGTAAAAATCCTGATTGTGTGACTAACATAATGGCTGCTTCAGTCAGTGTAACTCAGCAGCTACAATGTATACTAATATTACTAAGGTAGCATTGACTATTGTTACAGTTTGCAGCTCAGACTGCTGGGAATATTGGCAACAAAATTATCCCAAACAGGAAAGTGTTACAAAGATCTTGCACTACTGGGGAGGTGGGCTAAAGCCTGCTATAAAAATCAAAGGATGCTTTAAAACTTATTAAAAATGACATTAAGAGTTGAATTTAAAAAATGCAGTAAGTATTATCTAATACTACAGAATTGATTTATTAAAAAAAAAACATATAAGATTTCACATGTTTTGCTGCTTTAAGGAGCTTCTGTAATGTTTTGAGGATCAATTGGTGAACACTCCGAGGAATCTGAATCAACATCTTACAAACAGGTGCAGGAGGGATGACAGAGAACAGCTTCCAAACAAATAAACATAGGGCACACCAAAAAACAAGAGAGAAAAATATCAACATTTATGCAAACATGATACCAAACGATGGATCATTTGAATAAATTTTGATATTTTGATATATATATATATTTGGTGTGACCTACTTATATATAATTTTGCTACGTTATTTTCACCTTGACATGGGTGATTTTTGTTCGGAAGTTGTATCTGTTGTTGAATTTGATCTTTTCCATATTTTTGCATTGCATTCATCCCTGCTTGCATTGATATGGAGAACAGCTTCCACCAGTACAACCTTTTCTCGCTTCCCACTCTAATCATTCGTCTCTTTTTGCTGATATCTTATCTCACTTCACTGATATTTTGCTACTGCCGAGTTCCTGTAGCGGTAGTGTCGGATGTATATTGTCACATTGTGGTAGTTGCTTTTGATTTGCAGATGTTTCTAATAACATGACATGTCAATACCAGCAACATACCTTGTCAAACTGAATTTAAAGCTGCACTTCAAGCAATATCCTACATGTGTGTTTTTTGAAATAAATCAGTTCTGTACTATGAGAAAATATGTGTAGCATTTAATAAAAAATAAAACAATTTAAGACATTTTTAATGTATTCTAATGTAACAAGCATTTTTGTTCCTATAGCAACCATTTACAAAGTCACATCCCCTTCCCCTTCTGAAACAGCATCACCTTTTTGAGCCCTGCCCTCTCTAGCAGTGAACCAATTGAATCTAGTGCCTGCCTGGTCACATGATCTTCCTCACAGAACTTTGGCTGTCAGTGCAGCAGGAGAGGACCCCAGGATGCATTTAGTGAACCCCAAGCCGAATCTTTCAGCGATCGATTAGAGGAGAACGGATCGATCAGCAACTTAGCCAATCACGTGCCAGTGTGCAGATTGTATTGATGCACACATTGAATGAATTTCTTTTCTTTTTTTTTCAACGACATCTTGAACTGCAGCTTTAATGGGCCTGCAAAGGCTTCTGACAAACCAAATTCCTACAGACCAGAAATGGGAAAAAAAACTCAGCAATGAAACAGGCTGAGATCAGGTTCAAAACACACAAAGGGAAATTCATTTGTATGACTGACACAGCTAGTTGTTTACTGTGGTAGTTATGCATGTGGTATTTGTAATGCTCCCTCAGTCTATGTAAACATTTCAACTGCATTAACAGGGATACAAGGAAACATGAATTTTTCTCCTCCCCTCTGAATCATCTCCTCCCCCTACAGTGGATGTAAGTTCAAAGATCCATGAAATTAGGCCAATGGGACATGCGTCTTGTCCTAAACTACAAGGGAGCGTCTCCTCTATAACAACACATGTGTGATTCGCACTGCAACTATCATTTGTTAACTAATTATTTAATGCTGAGGATCTTGGCAGATAAATCTCCAGTAAGCTGCTAAATACATAGCCTAATAAATGCAGATACTACTTTGTGCTCCCATATAACTAGGGTGCGCAGGGTGGCACGAGGAAGGATTTGCAACAACAACAGTTCCTGTAAAAAGTATTTTTGTTTAATGATAGTTAACAACAACCTCTCATAACAGGGAGATCCCCGTTTCCCACATGGCCGGGGCACTCTGCTTCTTAAGGTATTAGGAAAAATGGCAGGATACTGTCTCGCTGGTTGGGTTGGTATGTACCCTCTAGCACCAAAGCCCATTCTCTGTTGGCCCCCTGCAATGTGCAGGCCAGCATACGCTGTGCGTACATCAAGGTTGAACAATAAATGCATTCACGTGCAACATTGCACGAAATTACCACACTGCGGTTTTCTGGATGGATAGCCTGGAGGATGTAGCCCCAGTGGGATTTCTCCTGTCGCTGTTAAGATGTCATCACCGTCCATTACGACCGGGACGTCTCACGATCAGCGTCCACAGTTCTTAGGCTGCCGGAGTCAACACGCCAATAGAAACGATTGTCCAGTGTGGAGCACTATGTGCACGCCGCCAATGCAGAAGTCTCTGTAATCAGCAGCGCACGTCCGTGCAGAGGCGCTCCTACTGCAGTCAGGTCGACCAGTACACAGCAGCAGCGTTCAGTCCCGACGCTCGCGCACTACAATGACGTCACTGTTGGGACGTATACGTTGACGGTGATGACATCTTAACAGCGACAGGAGAAATCCCACTGGGGCTACATCCTCCAGGCTATCCATCCAGAAAACCGCAGTGTGGTAATTTCGTGCAATGTTGCACGTGAATGCATTTATTGTTCAACCTTGATGTACGCACAATACTTACCTCCTTATCATTTAAATATTAATTTATTACATACTTCACTATTTGCGTTTTGCGCTTTTTTGTCTTTTTCTTGTAGTTTGTGTGAGTGCCGAGCCACTCTCTGAAATTAGCAGCACACGCTAAATACCAACGGATTGTATGGTTTGCATATTAATTACTTTCACAGTAGAGTAGTACCCTTTATAGCACTATATTTGCTTTATTTTTATAAGGGTTTATTTGTATGATACACTGGTCAATATAGTTTATCACAAGTTAAGGTGTTTTTTGGGTTGCGCACTTCATTTTTTGCAGCATACGCTGTACCTTTTGAGAGGCGTCAAATGGGTGAGGTCCA
Source organism: Ascaphus truei (assembly GCF_040206685.1). Lineage (NCBI taxonomy): Eukaryota > Metazoa > Chordata > Amphibia > Anura > Ascaphidae > Ascaphus > Ascaphus truei. The sequence goes on along the minus strand of NC_134488.1, from coordinate 107,312,292 downwards.
AAGTGGCTACTCTGGGTGCGGACCCCTTGTGATGATCCAGAATGACTTCCCCATGTGGGAGTGGGACCCCCTATTATAGCCTAGTACTGGCTATGACCCCAGTTTGGCATTTCCTAGTCTCCTACAGGCTCTTCACAAGAAATGGACGTTAACCCATTAGCTCTACCACCGGTGACCACAAGTATATGAGCCATGGTGCATTATGGAAGCTGTAACCTCACGGTGCTGGAGATATACTGAGATTATAGGGGTCATGCAGAAAATGACCAGCATGATATACTAAAGCTTTAAACATCATCATTTTGTAGACCACGTGTGTGCCGCAAATGTATTGCAATTAACAAAACTGAGGGTATTTTACTCAAATTTGGTAGTCTGTCCCCAACACAACAATTATAAACAATTTATATTAAATATGGGGCACGTTTTTGTTTTGCTTGATAAGATAGGTGGCGGGGGACAGGGGGGGGACGGGGGGGGGGGGGGGGGGGGTTACAGCCAGGTCTATAAAACAGCACAAACGTCTCCAGTTACTTATTTCTTGATTAGAAGCGTTAATGAAGTCTTGCAGGGCAGACTTGGAAAACAAGTAACAAGAGAATAAATGGATGAGCTTCTTTAACTATATCATGAATACATGACCCCATTATCCCTAAAGCATGCTGGCACCTGCTTCAGTGCTTACGTGTTGCCAAATCTCCAGCTGATTTTCTATGGAAGTTGCTCAGGAAGCGTGGGAGTCACACTGATGGGAGGCTGGACTTTCACATTGTTTTATAGATGATATCACAGAACTGGGTTGGCCCAGAATATGCCATCATTTTCCTTTGGAGTGTTGTTTTGAATGCTGCTCCTGTATTTGTAGTCTGATATTTTGTGTTTATTATTACTGTTGATAGGAATTTGTCATAACACAGGTAGAGACATTGATCTACGTTGTAAGGTAACTTAATAAATTAAAATAAAAGAAGAAAACAAACCCAGGGGGATTGTGTGTTTTAAGGGGCAGCCCATTCATGGATAAAAGTGAACTAAGGGCAGTGGCTTGTTTTATAGGTTAAATAAGTGATCACCCAACCAGTGACTCAAGAGCAACATGTTGCTCGCGGGGGTGTAGATTGTGGCTCGCCACATGGAACAGGTATGAATGTGTGACATCACAAGAGGGAGGCGACTGGAGTCTGCGTAGCAGCGGCACTTGGTGGGAACAGTATGTTGTCGCATGGTGCTGCAAGTGACTTGCCTCAAACCCCACTGGATGTTCTGGAGAGGCCCAGTTGCCATCCGCACCCCCATCCAGTTGCCATCCGCACCCTCATCACCGCACACACACACAGCGTAAACCCAGGTGCCTCTCCCCTGATTGGAGGACCATCCGTGTCCTGATGTCTCAGCCGACACCCCTCACTGCACAAGCAGCAAAGGCCCAGGCGCCCTGAGCTTCACACCTGAGTAGAAGACCATGAGGAGCCCAGCCGTCATCAGCGCCCGGAGCCCCCACGCGCCCCCCTCACCGTGCACCAGGATTAAACACAAAAATGTAGGTACTACCATTATATAGAAACAAAATACAATGTTATTTGTTGGTTAGGTGAGTTGGTCTGATGTGCACATGAAGGTAGAAACGCTGAGCTGCTGTCAATATGTGTTATTCTAATGCTGGGAATGCACACTGTGTTACTTTGTTTGATGTACGTGAACGAAAAATCACCCTTACCAAAGGCGGAGGGTGGATCAGCAGGCACCACTATGCAGGAAAGAGATGCAAACGGCTGGACTGGGCTAAAAATACTTTATTGGAACATGGATTAAAAAACCAAGAGGAGGGGAACAAACCCCTGCACCTCTAACGCGTTTCACCCAAGTATGGGCTTTCTCAAAGAGTTGTCAATATGTGTTATTCTAATGCTGGGAATGCACACTTTGCTACTTTGTTTGATGTACGTGAACGAAAAATCACCCTTACCAAAGGCGGAGGGTGGATCAGCAGGCACCACTATGCAGGAAAGAGATGCAAACGGCTGGACTGGGCTAAACATACTTTATTGGAACATGGATTAAAAAACCAAGAGGAGGGGAACAAACCCCTGCACCTCTAACGCGTTTCACCCAAGTATGGGCTTTCTCAAAGAGTTGTCAATATGTGTTATTCTAATGCTGGGAATGCACACTTTGCTACTTTGTTTGATGTACGTGCCTACAGCATTATGATTACCGTCCAAAACGTTGATTGTGTTTGCTAAAAATTGTTTGGTACGTCGCGGGGTCATGTGACGTGCCGCATCGTCATGAGTAACAACGCGCGTCAAACGTCATGTGACATGACACTCGGCGTCATTTGACGCCGGGTCACTCGGGAGGGGGGGCGCGAGCGCAGGGATCGAGACACGGGGGGGCGCAGCCTAAAAACTTTGCGCACCTCTTACCTAGATAATGAAACATCCATTCTGCGTCAAATACATATTTGGGTTGATACATAGCAACTTCATTCTGCGCTAACAATATTAGCAATCTTTTAAGTGTTTCGGCCAAGTTTACCTTGGCGGACGATTTTGACGCACTTTTAATTGATTGTGTGGAGTACAGACAGATTATTTTTTAGTACAAACCATTTACATGTGTACACCAAGCGCACGCCATATCTGTGCGCCAAAAGAAAATGGGAAAATAGTTTTTGACTCAGTTGGAGCAGATTGAGAAGTTTGAACTTGGTACAATTGTTGCATGTCAAATTGAGTCGAACCAACTAATCTGTTTGTGATTGTTAGTTCATAGGCCCCATAACATGGAAAGCGTGGTAACGCTGCAGGCAGTGAATCCTTTCACTTGTCCGTCTGACCGAGCACCTGTCAGAAGAGTCTTCTCCTTGAAACTAAAGATATAAGGCGCAAAGCCTCTTGTAAACACTTTTACAGCTGTCAGGCGTGCGTACGTGCTACCAAAGAAAAGATAGAAACGCAAGGAAATACATAGCAATAAACGCAGAGTATTTATTTAATTAGATTTGGAGAGATGTGAACCTCCAAGTATGGAAATCGGGGCGGTCTTGGTTGTCCTGGTCCATAAAACCATATTTGAATGGACATCTGTCTGTGAAACACCATTGAGATCCATGAGATGCTGATGCTAAAAATCAGTGAGGCTGACTCCAAATAGGCGAGACTCATCGAAATGCAGCGAGAGCTGGTATGTCTGGTTCCTTTACATTCTTAATGGTGCAATCCCAGTTACAACTAAACTAATAGCAGTAATAAGAAGAAAAAAAGGCGCACCAAATAGCAATGATGTTTAAATAATAAAAGCCCACATAGGGGTTAACAATACCAATTAAAACCAATATCAGTAGCAAATTATAAAAAAAAGCTCAATACAAAATATAATACAAATTATGAAAAAGTGAACTTAATTGCAGTAATAGATTTAAAAAGTTCAATAGAGTTGATTGAACCCTCTTTTAAAATAATGTTTGCATGTATATCTCTATTTATATAGAGCCATCCAGGTACACAGCGCGTCACAGCAATAATACTCGTGACATAATAATATAACTCATAGTGGGAATAGGCGCTTCAGACATAAATGTAACATTCAGGAAAAGGAGTCCCTGCCCCGAAGAGCTTACAATCTAAGTGCTAAGTCGGGAGAACGTACAGAGACAGCAGGTGGGTGTTTTAGTAAGTGTGTCTGCACGGGGCCAAGGTCAGTGCATATGAGAAGTATATGACAACTATAATTAGACAATTCTAAGGCCCCTTTATCAACATGCAGTGAAACGTCTTCTGTATGCCCGGGAAGCATCCAAGTTTCCGTCCCTGCCACAAAGAAGCTGCCTCAGTGCTTACTGATTAAAGGGCCCGAGTATTTGCAAATCAATCTCTTAAAGCAGCAATTCCCCTACTTGTTTTATTTCAATTCTCCTTACTCCCTCCATTTTGTTTTCACATGGGTGGGAAACAGGGGTTTCTGGAGCTGAAACACAGCTCTGGGGGTTTAGGAGATATTTAGCGAGGCCCCCTGCATTTCAGGGATTAGCGGTGACATAGTTATGCCACTGCAACTTCTGTAAGCTCCAGGGTACAATTTTCCACACAAAATAAAAATGATTTAAAGATAATTATACTTGTCTGATTTGTTTTTAAAAGGAACCTGTCATCTCGTTTGAACGTATTCCACATTAATTGATTTAAATGTAATTGTGTCCTATGTACGACTGCAGCTTACACAGCAGATATATGCGAGTCTGGACTGAGCTGCGTTACGCGTCATTTTTCAACAAAATTAGCAACATTGCAAATACATTTGTGAACAAAATATATATGTTTTTGCCCCCAATTGCTTGTGAATTTTCGGTCGTTTTTGCAGAGGTCTTTTGCAACATGTAGGTTAGTTTTGTTAATATTGTTTATAGCTATTTTATAGTGACACCCTGCATGGATTGTGGGTGATTATTTTATGACGAGCTTTAAATTGATTTGTTAATGAATTGCTAAATTCCAAATTTCACCGAAATATTAACATTTTCTATTTTACAAAAGCAGTAGACGTATAGTAACATTTTCAGTCTTCATTATAGGAACGAGAGCTTGTCCCAGATAGCATAATAAATATTTCAAGTTATCCACGTGACTGAAAAAGTTGACTTTTTTTCAATTTTTTTTATTTTATTTTTTAACAGTTTAGAGATTTGAATGTCAAAAGATTTGTAGAAAGAGGTGCACTTGTGGAGCTTAACCCAGGATTGCAATATGACTAGCAGCCGATATGGTTACACCCAGATGCAGAGAGATACACTCCTCGTTACACCTGAGAGAATTTTGCTTGTAACCTTATCATACTGATCTTTTATTACTATCTATTACAGTAGGCAAACTGTAGCTTACTCCAATGTCTCATCTACATTATACAGGCATACCCCGGTTTAAGGACACTCACTTTAAGTACACTCGCGAGTAAGTACATATCGCTCAATAGGCAAACGGCAGCTCACGCATGCGCCTGTCAGCACGTCCTGAACCGGCTCCCTACCTGTACCGAAGCTGTGCGCAAGCGGGGAGACTATAGAGCCTGTTACACATGCGTTATTTACATCAGTTATGCACGTGTATGACGATTGCAGTACAGTACATGCATCAATAAGTGGGAAAAAGGTAGTGCTTCACTTTAAGTACATTTTCGCTTTACATACATGCTCCGGTCCAATTGCGTATGTTAATGCGGGGTATGCCTTTATGCTCTAAAGCTAGCTAATGTATTACTCCCTCTCCGTATTAAAGCTGCAGACCAAGCAATATGCTACATGTGTGGTTTTTTTTTTTAAATAAATCAGTTCTGTACTATGAGAAAATACTTATAGCATTTTTATAATAACAACTCTGAATGCCATTTTTAATGTATTATAATGGAACAAACATTTTTGTTTCTATAGAAACCATTTACAAAGTCACATCCTCTTCTGAAACAGGCTCTATCACGCCCCCTTTTGAGCCCTGCCCTCTCTCTAGCAGTGCACCAATTGTATCTAGTGGCTGTCTAGTCACATGATCTTCCTCACAGAAATTTGCATCTTTGGTCCTCTTCTGCTGCACTGACAGCCATTTAGTGAACCCCGGAGCCGAATCTTCACCGACCGATCACAGAAGAACGGATCGAACGGCAATTTAGCTAATTACTTATCATTGTGTGGATTGTATTGATGCACATATTAAAGGTTTTTTTGTTTTTTTTAAATAAAATAAAGGACAGCTTGGACTGCTGCTTTAAGTGATTATTACCCATATGGTGTATAATTACACATCCAGTCTTCGACTGAGCCACTGATTGAGCTACCTGTGCTGAAGCAGGGATATCCTTAAAACTTGACCTGTTGGTGGCCCTTGAGGATTGAAGTTGGTCACTCCTGCCCTAGAAAAACAGAATTTCCCCGGCATTTGTACACATTATAGTACAGTTTACCTGTTAAATAGAGGTACTTTCAATGAGGAAACACATGTTGCAAATGTCTACTAATGTGTTACATCAGAGGTGCGCAATCCGGGGAGCGAAGAATTTTCTGGGGATGGGGGTTCTACGGGCGGTTGCAGAGGCCCTGCGCTCTTCCCCAAGTCATTTAAATTGAATGCCGGGGGATCGCGTGAGGCCTCTGTAACTGAACTTACCTTGATTCAGAACGCTGATGTGACGCGTCGCCATGGCAACGCGGTGACGTGACCCGTGGGGTCATTTGACGCTGGCACAAGAGGTGAGGGGGGCGCGAGCACAGGGGGGAGAAGGCAGAGGGGGTGCAGCTCTAATAGTTTGCGTACCCCTGTGTTACATTACAGGGGGATTTCACTCTATTGGAACACCAATATCAGGGCTTTTTTTGTAAAGTAAAAGGCACCGGTACCCATTGTCCTGGCAATGCATCACCATGTCATGTCACAGCGGCACCGCAGAGATGCGTCGTTACAAGACGATGCAGTCAGAGATGAGGAGCAGGAGGAAAGGTAAGAGCAAAAGGTGACGGTAGTTGTTGGTACACAGTACCGGTGTTTACCGCCACAAAAAAAGCCCTGCCAATATCCATCTTGTTCAATTAGGTCTTTAATCTTTCTCATAGAACTGAAAAGTATTAAAATATACAGTAGGTAATTATTAATTCTGTTGTGAAAACGGCTTCCTGTGCTGGAGACATTTTGGCACATTCACTTGGGTAGAGCTGAATTTTTCTCCAGCACGGAGGACACAGCTTCACAATATACTGAATCGGAGCAATACAGGCAGTCCTCGGTTATCCAACGGAGCCCGTTCTGGAAGTAGCGCTGGATAGTGAAACCGTTGTAAAGTGCGCCCCATGTTAATCAGTGGCGGTGAGCGTTGGATAACGCATTCCGGCGTCGGATAACGGCCCATAGGGTGGCATTGTAAAGCGTTGGATATGCCATTCGTTGTAAAGTGAAACGTTGGATAGCGAGTACTACCTGTAGGGGGAGCCGCTGCACTGACAGCAGGCGTTTAGGAAACCTTCTAAGCTTTTCACACAAGCTGCTTGAATTTAGCAGTGCAACAATTTAAATTGTTCCACATAGAATCATCGGGCCTTAGAAACATAGTCTGCACATAATTGGGATGAAGTCATTAGACCAGTGTTTCTCAACCAGGGTTCTGTGGAACCCCGGGTTCCGTGGAGCAGTCCCAAGGGTTCTGCCTAGCTTCCCGCACTCACTGTGCAGCCCGCGGCAGCTTCCCTGGCTCTCCCCCGGCTCTCTCCCTCCTCCCGGCTCTCCCCCTCCTCCCCCCCTAGAGCCCGCTCACGGGACTGCAGGAGTGCGCTCTATCAATGCGGCACTTCCGGTGCCTGCTGCTAGTTAGAGCAAGTGTGTGCATGCAGTCCTGCGTGCTCTGTAGTTAGCTGCCACCGCATCCTGCCAACCGCCACCTCCCCGCTGCCGCCTTCTGCACACTGCTGCATGAGGTAGGCATATGGGGAGGGGGGAGGGACATGTGAGACACAGTGGGGGGGTGGGGGAGGTCGGAAGTGATATGAGATACATGGGGGGTAATGTGAGATGCAGGGGGGTGGGTATATGAAGGTGATGTGAGATGCAGGGGAGTGGGTATATGATGATGAAGGGTGCTGGGGGAGATATATGAGAATGATGATGAGGGGTGCTGGGGGAGATAAGATGATTTTACCCATGCAGATCAATTTTTTTTAATATGTATTGGGGGTGGGGTTTTGTTTTTAAATGTATTGGTTGGTTGGGGTCTTTTAAAAATGTGTTGGGGCGGTAGCGGTCTTTTAAAAATGTATTGGAGCAGCGGGGGTCTTTTTAAAATGTATTGGGGTGGCGGGGGTCTTTTTTAAATGTATTGGAGTGGCGCGGCTATTTTTAATATGTATTGGCGGGGGCATTTTTAATATGTATTGCGGGTAGGGTTACATGTATTTAGGGGGGTGGTTTTTTTTTGGTATGTATTTTGTGGGGAGGATTGAGTGAAGAGTGGGGTAATTAACGGAAGGTGGGGGCGAGTGAGAGGAGAGGGGGGAGTGAGTGAGGAAAATAGGGAGTAAGAGTGAGAAGCAGGGGAGATGAATACTTGCGAGGTGGGGGGGGGGGGAGAGTGAGTGAGACAGAGGGGAGAGAAATACATGGGTAGTGGGTGGGAAATAGAGGGGCCCATGAGGTGTGAAATGAACCTAATGTGTGTCAGCCATTTAGGGTTCCTCGAGATTTTTCAAAAAACTTCAAGGGTTCCTCCAAACAAAAAGGCTGCGAATCACTGCATTAGACTCTATTCAATATGATGAGCAGTTAACAAAGTGTTACATAGATACAAAAATAAAGTGATAGCAGATAAGAAACACTTGGGCCACTTAGTCTGGCCTTTTACTATCTGCTGTTAAACCGCACACCCTTTTTGACCCTAAAGTGAATAACGGTTAATACATCACTAAACATACATGATCAACATATTGCCATTATTAAATGGGCAAACAGTGTTTCCAGCTGCCAACATTGTCATTCTGCCATTAAAATGAGTGATTACTTAGAGATGTGACTACTCCCCACAGACGCCATTCTTCACAATAATAAGAATCTACACCTAGCAGCAGGACCTGAAGTTCACACTTGTTTTCTTTCCTTGACTAGTGTTATTTCTCAGTATTGCCTTTATTTATCTACCAACATCAAGCCTCACAATGAAGGGAAATATGATCATTATATCTTAAACTCTGTGCTCGTAGCCATGGGGATTGGGTGTCAAAGAGTTAAATACCGGGTAAATAGTCAAAGACCTGATTGTTGTAAATACTGAATAGGCTTAGCGTTTAAAGCTGACCTGGGCTATGCTTTAATCAGGATAATCTGATGTTGTTGGGATAGTCTTGTCAGCAGTGAAGTCGAGGGAAGAAACCCAGACAATGCATGAGGTTTTGATCAATCTCATTCACAAACCATACATGGAGGTGTGTGAGCTTAAGCCCCCGCCCACACAGCGTTCTACACGACGCGCGCGCGCTCGTCATTGATTCCTGGCGGCCAAAGGTAGTGTTCAGTATTGAAACTATCATTGGCTGCAAAGTGCGGCGTCAACGCTGCTGCAGTCGCGGGAGTCTTTTGAAACTGTGATCTCCGGCTGCAGCAGCGTGATCTCCGGCTGCAGCAGCGTGACGTCAGTTTCAGCAGCCAATCAATGTCCAGACGTTTACATTGATTGGCTGCTGAAATTGAGACTCGGCCCTTCTCCTACTCTCATCCGGGGATAATTCAAGTGAATCCTATTTCCCATTTACAAATACTTGTTTTAAGCTCTCCTCACTGTGTAAGATTTGGAAATGAATCTCTCCAGAATCGCTGTGCCTGGGATTTCCACGGGGCGACCTTCTCTAAATAAAAAAAAAAGCCATGTATATCATCACGTGATGGTATAGAGAAGTAGTCTCATATAAAATGATATATCTGATTATACAAAAGAAAAAGTACCAGTCTCTTGAATTAAAAAGATGAAAAATTCTGTTTTCTACTACTCAAAATGCCTCTCACAGATATATCGAGTGCTTGCCTTTGTGCGGATTGCAGAAAAGTACTTATTGCATACACTCTACGTCAGTATTTCCAACCTTTTTTTGGTTAAGGAACCCTATGAAATTCTGAGAAACCCCAACCCTCTCTAATAGCGCCTCTGAGATCAGATGCATTGTAAGGAGCCCTAACCCTCTATAATAGCGCGTCTGAGATCAGATGCATTGTAAGGAACCCCAACCCTCTCTAATAGCATTGTAAGGAAACCTAACCTTCTCTAATAGTGGGTCTGAAATCAGATGCATTGTAAGGAACCCCAACCCTCTCTAATAGCGCGTCTGAGATCAGATGCATTGTAAGGAACCCCAACCCTCTCTAATAGCGCGTCTGAGATCAGATGCATTGTAAGGAAACTCCAACCCTCTCTAATAGTGGGTCTGAGATCAGATGCATTGTAAGGAAACTCCAACCCTCTCTAATAGTGCGTCTGAGATCAGATGCATTGTAAGGAACCCCAACCCTCTCTAATAGCGCGTCTGAGATCAGATGCATTGTAAGGAACCCCAACCCTCTCTAATAGTGGGTCTGAAATCAGATGCATTGTAAGGAACCCCAACCCTCTCTAATAGCGCGTCTGAGATCAGATGCATTGTAAAGAACCCCAACCCTCTCTAATAGCGCGTCTGAGATCAGATGCATTGTAAGGAACCCCAACCCTCTCTAATAGTGGGTCTGAAATCAGATGCATTGTAAGGAACCCCAACCCTCTCTAATAGCGCGTCTGAGATCAGATGCATTGTAAGGAAACTCCAACCCTCTCTAATAGCGCGTCTGAGATCAGACGCATTGTAAGGAACCCCAACCCTCTCTAATAGTGGGTCTGAGATCAGATGCATTGTAAGGAACCCCAACCCTCTATAATAGCGCGTCTGAGATCAGATGCATTGTAAGGAACCCCTAACCCTCTCTAAGGCCGTGATTATACCAGAAGTCGCCGGCGATGCCGCGCAGCTGAAAAACAAACTCTGCAATCCGCTGATTCTTTACAAACCAGAGCGCCGCCTGGAGCTGCAGGGCGGCAGTCTCCTGAAGAGATTTGCAAAATTGTTTTCTTGACGCGACGGCCGTGTCATGTGAGCGGTTCAGCCAATGAGGGCAAACCGCTCACGGCCACGCCTCCGCCACGCCGCCTCTGCTCTCACTAAATGCCAACGGGGAGTTGGTCGCGGCAGTACAGCCATGACTAAGTGCTGCTATATAGTGTCCGCGCACGCAGCACTTATAAATGGCTGTGGTTAGTCAGCCGTTCTATAATAGGGCCGCGCACGCACGGCAGGGATCGTGGAGCCGGCCGATGAGGGAGTAGATGGGGAAAATAATCTTTTCGCGCCGCTACCGCCGCAGAAATGTATGTATGTGTTTATGTGCGTATGTATGTATGTGTGTATGTGTGTGTGTGTGTGTGTGTGTGTGTGTGTGTGTGTGTGTATGTGTGTGTGTGTGTGTGTGTGTGTGTGTGTGTGTGTGTGTGTGTGTGTGTGTGTGTGTGTGTGTGTGTGTGTGTGTGTATGTGTTTATGTGCGTATGTATGTACGTGTGTATGTGTGTGTGTGTGTGTGTGTGTCCCATTCCGCTCTCCAGTGCCTCTAGAGCAGTGATTTCCAACCTTTTTTGTTTGGAGGAACCCTTGAAGTATTTTGAAAAATCTCGGGGAACCCCTATCTGGCTGACACATAATAGGTTAGACAGGGGTCAGTTACAACATTTCACACCTCATGAGCCACCTCTATTTCCCACCCTTTACCCAATTATTTCTGTCCCATCCATCTCTCTAACTCTCCCCCCTCCCATGTATTTATCCCTTGCGCCTCACTCTTACTCCCTCTTTTCCTCACTCACTCCCTCCTGCCCCCCTCTCTTCTCTCACTCGGCCCTACCTTCCGTCAATTACCCCACTCTCTCTCAATCCACCCTACAAAATACATACCAAAAAACCCCACCCCCTGGGGGGGGGGGGGGGTCTGTGGTCCATAGGAGGAACCCCTGAGACTGCTTCAGGCTCCTCCCCTCACCAGCTCTCTCTTCATGCTGCCTCACCCAGTTAGTTCTGTAATCTGCCTGCCCCAGTCTGCATAGTGTGAGTGGGGGGTATTAAGAGTGTGATTGGTGCATATTAAGTGTGTGTGTGTGTGTGGGGGAGGGGTATTAAAGGTGTGAGGGGGGGTATTATGTGTGTGAAGGAGGATATTAAGAGTATGAGGGGGTATTAAGTGTGTGAGGTGGGAATATTATGCGTGTGAGGGGGAGATAAGAGTGTGGGAGGGGTGAAGTAAGTGTGTAGGGTGGAGGACAAAAATAGAGAGAAGGCGGGGAAGTGAGAGAGAAAGTGGGGGGAGGGAGGGAGAGTGAGCTTAACGCTGACATCTTGCATACAACCATACTATGTTTTATATGTGTGTTTTGGAAATGTATACTACATATGGTCTGGATAAAATCTATGGAATCGAATCAGGCCCCTCATATGAAATGGATGTGATACCCGTGCTTTAGAAGGAGCAGGGGAAATAATAAGGCATTTATCTTAGTAATTGCAACAACCAGAGTAACACCTATATCCTACTTGTTTTAAACATAAAATATAGCGATAACCATTTAAATACAAAGTACATTTATTTCTAGAGTTATGAAGTAATTGCAACAATAATTTCTAATTATTACCATTAATACTATAATAGATATCTTTTTCCCAAACTCAAGTGACTACAATTTAAAGATACGGTAGCTCTGGGGCTTTGCAAATCTCTCACTGAAGATAACATCTCTTACACACCTCGTTGTAACCTTAATAATATCCTATGGTCGATGGTATCAAAACCACTACAAGGTCGACAATAAAAAGTGAAATAAATGCAAAAACGCCTAGTGGAATAATTACACATTTTTTACGTGCAAGTCGTGCTGGGAGTTTGACTAATTTAGGAGTTACCCTTCACTTCGGGAGGGACCTGAGGGTAATTAATGACCCGGGATGCAATAATCATAGACATGCATTAGATGCAGCTGTTTATATAGAGAGACACAAGTGTAAAAGCCATCTTTCATGCTTCTAATAGGAATATTTGTCCTCTTAATAAGGGGCAACTGTGTGCGTGCCAAAGGTCTTTATATCACCCACTCAGTTTGTCCAGCACAGCTCAATGCAGAATGGATGTAGGATTGGGTATCACCCTAAAATGTTTAAGAGGGAATGTGAGCCTGCTGAGGAGGCGTGTACAGAATGCCCTAATCACAGGGGTTATTTATAATTGAGCTGCAAGGGTCATGGTGCGTTTGAATCCAGTCCTTTTGAAAATCATATAATACTGGAATAGTGAGATGTAAAGCAGCAGTTCAAGCTGCTGTTCCCCCCCTCCCCCCCCCCCCCACTTTAATATGTGCATCAAAACAATCCACACAATGATAAGTAATAAGCCAAGTTGCCGATCGATCCATTCTCCTGTGATCCACACTGGATTTCATTGCAAACTTTTAGCAGGGTAGTTACAGTGGAGTGTTTGGGGCGAAAGCCAGATTGGAATTGGCTAGGGAAATATGTCTTGTATAGTAATCGCTTAGTTGGGAGTGGACACATTTTTCCATGACTTTGGATAGAATTGGGAGAAGAGAGATTGGTCTGTAGTTTAAGACAGTGTTTTTGTCCCCACTTTGAAGATTGGGACAACTCTGGCAGTTTTTCAGATCTTAGGGATATGGCCTGCAGACAGAATAGAGTTGACTATGGACGCAATTGGTTTGGCAATGGCTGGGGCACCAAGTTTTAGGAACTTAGATTGTAGTAAGTCAGGTCCACGTTGGTTGCTTAGTTTTAATTTGAGGAGCCTTGTGTTATCTCCTCTTCAGATACTTTTCTAACTGTGCATTCAATGTATTGAATATAATGTATACCCTGTTCATTTATGTAACTGTACTTGTAACCATGTATTATTTGTTTTACTCTGTGCCCAGGACATACTTGAAAACGAGAGGTAACTCTCAATGTATTACTTCCTGGTAAAACATTTTATAAATAAATAAATACTGGGCCAAATTGAAAATTGTGGGCAGTGTTGGGAGGGGGTGGGCCTATGTGTGTACTCCCAGGATGAGATTCATGTTTGTGGTTTGGGTTGCATTTCACTAATAAGTTAGTAGCACACCCCACAAAGTAATCATTGAATGCATTTGCAATGTCAGTGGGGTTTGTCAGAGTATATCCCCCTTAGTGATATTACTTGGTTGTTAATGGTTAGAAGGCTGGAATATATTTTTGATAACCTTCCAGAAGTTAGCTGGGTTTGGTGTATTCTGGAGGAGATTGTCAGAGTAATATTGTGCTTTTGCATGCCTTGATTGCCTTGTGCTCATGTTCCGCAGGCATCTGTAGTGATTGAGATCCTTGGTAGTGCCAGTTACTTTGTAGTTTTTCCACAAGGCATCCCTGAAATTGTAGAGCGCTATAAGGCCAGTTGTAACTCATGGAAGGTGGGCCTCCCGTACCCTTATTCTGCGTAGTGGAGCATGAGTATCAAAGAGTTTTAAGAGCTCTGATTGGAAATAGTCGAACGCAGAATCAGGGTCAGGAATTAAATCGATTCTGTGCCAAGGGCAGTTGGTAAGGTCAGCCAGAAACTGTTGTGGGTTAAAGTTTCTAAATGTTCTAGTGATGATAATTTTAGGGCTTGATTGGGGTGGTTTTATTTTCCTTACACAGTACACTACTGCACCGTCACTGAAAATTTCAGGAAGGATGCCAGAGGATTGGATTTTGCTGGGATTTGAGGAGAGAATCCAGTCTAACAAGGAATGATTGTGAGATTTCAGGTTTGTCCGTGTGGGTTGGGAAATGAGTTGCAATAGGTTAAGTGACTTGATTTATATCTGGATTTTGTGGTTTTTAGGGTCAAGCCAGTTGAAGTTGAAATCCCCAAAAACTAGCAGCTCATTCTTCTCATTCAGAGAGGAAATGGAGCCAAGAAACTGGGTGATATCAGTCAGGGATTGTAAAGGGGCTTTAGGGGGACGGTAGATGCTAGCAAGCAAGATGGGCTTAGAAAAGGGGAGGCAGATTCTGCCAACAAGGATTTCAAAAGAGGGTGGGCTTGGGGGGCAATCTAACATGTAAATTGTAAGGTGTCTGCAATATAAAATAACACCCCTCCTCCTCTCTTTGACCTATCGCTCCTAGAAATGGAGTATCCCTGAATGGAAATATGTGCATCAGGAGTTTTAGGGGTTAGCCATGTAACATGCCCAGTGCATACAAAATAGCTGTAGGTTCAGGCTCGCTCTGACACCTAAAGAAAATTGCCCCCTGCACACAAAGAAACCCTACAAATATAGTGGAAACTGGTGGGTCCCCGGAGGTCGGGGAACCACTGATCAGCTTCTGGGACCCCTGGTTCAGGAAAGACAAGCCATTTTTTGTGTGTTGGCGGAATGGGGCTTTAAGTAAAAGTTGTATGCTCAGTAACGTCATAACACTGTACCTTGCAAAAGTGATTACAATTTAAGCAGCATTACGCTAGTTACTTACGCGCTGTCACATACACCACCTGTGAACATGTAACTTGTGTATGCGAAAATAGTTAATACATCTAGCTATCCTGCTGATTCATGACCTCCCTGCAAGGCCTTCAAATTGTGCAATATTGCCCCAAAAACTCTCCTCATACTACATCTCAATACTCTGCCACCACCAAGAATAACCTAAAATCTTACCTTCGAAGTTCCTGTTCTCCTGTTTACTAGAAAAAAATATGTAATTAACACAAACACCCAATGTAGCACAATGTGTCCAAAAATGCGGTTAACCTCTTCAAAAAGATACTAGGTTTGAGTAGTTGGTGACACCTCCCTCATTAAATGGTGTGAAAAGGAGGGTTGGCTAAGTCAGCATCCATATCACATTCCCCCTGGTGTGATAAGCCAGCAGTATGACCATGCTCTTTACCTCTCCTGTGCTGAATCGTGCAGTTATATTGTTGAAGAGCTATGCTCCATCTAATTAAATTCCCATTCTCCTCAGTTACTCTGTTTCACCAACTCATAGGGTTGTGGTAGGTGATTACTGTAAAACTATGCCCGTATATGTAGGACTGCAGCCTCTACATGGACCACACAAGACATTCCTTTTCTACTGTGGCATAGACCCCTTCTTTAGGCAGCAATTTGCTGCCAGGGTACACAATTGGGTGCTCTTCTCCCTGGCTGTCTACTTGACTAAGGACTGCTCCCAGCCCACGGTTAGGATCATCTGTCTCTACTTCAAACCTCCTAGTGAAGTCAGGGAACTGTAACACAGGTGAGTTAGCGAGGGAGGTTATGAAGTCTGTAAAGGACTTTTCGCAGTCAGGAGTCCACGTCACCACTAGCTGTCTCTCTGTCTCTCTCTCTCTGGCTGTCTCTTAAGCTCTCTTTCACTCTGGCTGTCTGTCTTTCTCTGCCGCTCTAGTACTCTCTGCTGTCTCGCTCACTCTCTTTCTCTCTGACTGTCTATTGAGCTTTCTCTCTCTGGTGGTTCCTCTGCCTCTCTCTCAGACTCAGAGTTTTCTGGACTGCCTGACTATGCCTCACTCCCTCAGCAGTCGGGGTCTGCGCTGGTATATCACTATACCCCAGGTTCCCAAAGACTGTCTGATCTGGGCTGTAATGGGGGGCCCTCTCTGCTTGGTTCAACCCCCATCAGTCACCCTCTCTGAGCCCCCTGAAACTGTCTGGTCTGTGGTGATGGGCTATAATAGGAGGCTCTTCCCTCCACTTTGGTACAACCCTCATCAGTCACCTTCCCTGGGTCCTCGGTGTGCGTCAGTACCTGGCATTGTGCGGGGGTTCCTGAGCCTGTTGGGTCACAGCGGTCTCATACTGGGTAATCATTTTTCCAAGATCATTCCTCAGTAATAAATTATATTAATTAATTAATATCATCAATTATTCCCAACTCCCGCACTCTCTTCCCAGCACCCCAATCCAGTTTGCCACAGACAAATCATGGCAGCCTCCTCCTGCCACCCCCAAATGCAGAGTCCACCCAGGAATGATTTCTTCAAGACCCCCCACCCCGGCCACACCTGAGTTCATCAGTCCTTGTGTGAGTTCCTGCCCCACGGTGACTGGCTGTAAGTGATCACCTCTAGTTAGTTTATTGAACCCCAGACACCACATAGGCACCTGTGTGTTGTGCTGAGGGGTGATTTCCTCCAAATGCAGTTGCAGGCTTCTTCTTTTATGGGCAGGCAATGCTGATATGCCCCAGCTAGTTGCAAGTAAAACACCGGCGGGTATCCCGCTGCCCCGGTGTGGCAACACCCCCCCAGATGAAGCCTCAGCAAACTTAACAGGAGGAGGTTGTGGGGTCTTTCTGTCTCTACTCTTCTTCCATCCTTGGACCCCCTTTTAACTGCTGGTGTCCTACTAGCCATGTAAGCATCTGCAAGATTGCTAGCCTCCATGGCTAACTTAGGGGTTCTATCCATCACCCACTCTCACTTCAAGGAGGCACAGAATTTACAATTGCTCCTGAATTGTGACAACCAGTAGCCCTTCAAAACGTTCAATATCCAGCCCCCCAACCCAACTGCAGAAAGAGGTCATGTGCCCCATCAGAAAAGCTGTTGGTAGAATCACGCTGCAGGGCTCTGAAATTCTGCGTGTAGACCTCAGGGGTGATATTAAAATGGCATAACAATGCTGCTTTGATGGCCTCATAATCCTGGTCGAGGTGTGCTGGAAGGTCAGCAAACACTTCCAGAGCTTTGCCTTTCAATTCGGGTGTAAGATTCCT
Source organism: Ascaphus truei (assembly GCF_040206685.1). Taxonomy (NCBI): domain Eukaryota; kingdom Metazoa; phylum Chordata; class Amphibia; order Anura; family Ascaphidae; genus Ascaphus; species Ascaphus truei. Next base: position 107,294,967 of record NC_134488.1, on the reverse strand, counting down.
TGCCCAATGATACTCAGGCAGCTGGTATTGCCTGCAGGTTTTTTGAAACCCACGCAGGAAGTTGTCTAGGTCCCATCTTTTTCCAGTGTGGGAAAGTTCTCTGGAAGGGGTCTCGAAAAAGGCTGGACTCTCTTCTGATGGGCGCTGCATTCTCCTTTTGGAGTCTGGCAAGTTCCAGCTGGTGTCTCCGCTCGGCCTTGCTCTCTGCAGCATGTCTCTCAGCTGGGTGATGAGTTGCAAGCCCATTGCAGCATCCACCGGTCCCCGGTGCCTGAGAGCAGTCTGCATTTAAATATTCAGAGCGCTGTGAGGATTAGAACTGCTGGAATCCTCTGAATACAACAGTCCTGGGTCCCTTGACTCTTGGGAATATTCCAGGGCTAAGCCGCCCTCTGCGCCACTGCCCTGCTCATCCTGGCACAGTGTAGCATCTTGTTCTGTATTGCTTTCCAGCAAGGCTTGGATCAGCTCATCTTTAGTTCTACCCAGTATAGTGATATTTCTTTCCTCACACTGAGTCATCAGTTTATTTCGTCTGGCGTTTGTATACAGCAGAATAAGGAATAGGGAAACAGGGCACTCCGATTCTCTATCCCTTGTTCTGCATTCATTTCGATTATCCGCAGGTTTTGCCTGGACCAGGAGCACCGGTAGTTGTATCGTTAATATTATTCATTTATGATGTGCAGCATCCACTAGCCTTTCGTTTGTATACAGCAGCCATGGTCACTAATCTTGTGGAAAATAAAAAGATATAGAATCTATATTTCTTATCTTCGTGAGGTGCACCATTTTTTAAAAATCTTACATTTCGTAGATCTGCGAGGAAATTAATAGTTGCTCACCTCTGTCTCTGGCTAAGGCCGCGCGTATAGTGCCCGCGACGGGTGACGTCACCCATCGCCGTCGCCGCTAGCGAAAATTATATTTCGCATTGCGGCGGCGGCGGCACGGGCTTCAGAGCATTTGATTTGTTCAGGGGGCTGTCACATGAGGCGACCGCCCTTGAAAAATCAAATATTCCCGCCTTCCAAAGTCCACGACGCTCCGTCGCATTGCCGCCGTCGCGCTTACTATAAGCGCACGCGGCGGCGGCAATGTATTTGTTTATGGGCGTCGTCGCCATCGTCCGTCGTGGGCGCTATACGCACGGCCTAAGGAGGGTCCATGCATTTTTGTGATGGGTCTTAGAAGATGGAACCTTGCAGAGCAGCCCTATCTGTATATCATCACCCGTCACTAATATCTAAACATCTCCTTGTTTTATGGTTCCAGCAAAAAGTATTAACGTGACACGTACCTTTATTACCATGTAATAATGCCTGTCATTTATATCATTACACTATGATAGTTTATACCTGGCACACCAGGGTGATGCACCCAAGAACCAATTACACTATTGCACTAAAACAACTACCAAGAGAGGCTGGGGGAAAGGGGTGAGACACTTGAAACTGTAAGACGCTTATAACTAGTGTATCTGGTTTCAAGTGGTAGATGGCTGCAAGTGAAGAAACAAACACCTGTTTCTTGGCTGAAGAGACAGGACAGATTCATCCTTCTGCACGGGCAAAGCAAAATATGGGGGTATCGGCCGCTTGGGGGATAATAGTAATACGTTTATTTCATATAACGCTTTCTTCCAATAGAATGCAAAGCGCGTCACAGTTACAGTATAGCGCGCGGTAAGCAGCATGTAGGAAGTTTTACAGACACAGTCCCTGCCGAGATGAGCTTACAATCTATGTTTTTGGTGCCTGAGGCACAGGGAGATAAAGTGACTTGCCCAAGGTCACAAGGAGCCAACACCAGGAATTGAACCAGGTTCCCCTGATTCAAACTCAGTGCTTTAGATTAAAGGATGACAAGGGTAAATTGACATCACAAGCCTCTACCCCCTGAGTACTAGATATGCTTATTACAGCTATGTTGAAATGCTTAATGGGATATAACTGAGCAAAATCAAACAGAAGGGGTCTCATACATGAATATTAAACACGTGCATGTAGAATTGGCAAAATAGCAGTGTTTTCATGGTTCAGCTGTGTAAGTGAGAGGGAGCTAATAATGATTTCTGCAGCTTGAGGTTAAAAACTGTCAGCAGGTTGCAAATTTCCAACAATGTGCACTTGAGCACTGCTGTTGCAGAAACCCTAAACCTGCCAGCAGCCTGTGACGCCTCCCCTTTACTGCCACTGCAGAGCTAGACCCAGGGCTCAGGCTGTATTTATAGAACAGGGGCTGGGTGGAATGCCAGGCTGACAGCAATGGGCTCTAGTTACAGGTGGACAGCAATGTTCTCTATGTCGCTTCTCTAAAACACTCAAGTCAGATCAGATCAGCACATTTTTGTGAACTGCTCTAGTGCTCCATAGGGATCTATGTGGTGTTTTGTAAGGAAAAAGAAATGTCAAACTCAGGAAAATGTTATTGATACCTAAGCTACAATAATTCAGCTTTAAATAAAGCCTGGAACCGAACATCAGTCACTATTCCAGCCACATTCCTCGTTTCATATTCACAATATATAGCATTCCTCTATAAACAGCGCCACCTCCTCTGAAGGACTCTTGTTAGATTAACAGTTAGAAAAATGTATATGTATATACAGAGTGTGTGTGTGTGTATATATATATATATATTATATATATATATATATATATATATATATATTATATATATATATATATATACACATATATATATATATATATATACACACATACACAAAGAGAGAGAGAGAGAGTTTATATACAATTATTTCCCATACAATCTTAAAGCAAATAATAAAATTAATTATTAAGAAAAAGTTGTCAAAGGAACATTTTGGGTCTCCCGTAAATGTTTATAAACTATAGTATAATGTGACCCCTTTATGATTATCAATAAGTAGCAAATTATATTATATATGAATGCATTTCATATTATATTATGGTGAATTAATTGGTGTGGGATTTGTAAACAAATGGACATATA